>NC_068410.1:19012938-19275438 GCF_023724105.1 Carassius gibelio | reverse complement strand
GTTATGAATACTTTCTATCCCATTCCTTTTCAAGTCATTTTTTTTCTGTCATTGTTCACAGATTATTGATTATCAAGTATTAGTTTCTCAATAACCCACTTTCCAACTGAGCTAAAGTTTAATTGCCAAACCCTGTTATGCTAAAGTTCAAACAAAACTTTATTCATATGGTTAGATCATCGCCAGATCTTAATTACTACTGAAATTTCTATTTAACAAGTGAATAATGTTATCACTTGTATTGTGGTCAGTATTATAAGCGATATTAGTCAGCACTGTATTTATAATACTGTTATTGTGAGAAGTAAATATAATTACTTTCCATAAGTCTGATTTGTCTGCTATTTAATTTGACACAAGCACTTGTTGACATTCTGTGTAAGTGATATTCTGTATAAATATGTATGTGCACCAAGTATTCATCCAAGTTAAAATAATCATAATAAATCGTTTGAGAATGACATATTGATTACAAGTCAGTTCAGTGCTGAGCTCTTGAATTATATAGTTTTTTAAATCAAAGTTATATTTTTTCTAGTGCCTTTAAAACTTTTCAGTCATAACCAGGTTTTGGTGAATATTAATTTGACTAAATTAGGTTTTTTTGTATTCATTCATAATATAAAATCTGAGATAATATAGAAACTATTTTTCTAATTGCTTTTCAGACAGTTGTGTCGCTCAGTTTAAACATCTTTTATAATACATTTTATTTCTTTCTTCAATGACAACAGTTTTCTGTAACCCTGCTTGAGATCCGGAAGTAAGAAAATTAATATTATAATCTTAAAGCTGCTCTCCTCAAGGTGTCATTGGAAGATCATCTTGTTTTGTGGTCCTGGTTCGAAGAAACCTAAATTTGCCCTCAATGAATCTGATGCTCTCATAGATGTACAGTAATGGGTAGCATAATCTGTCATACTGAGAAATTTATATTGTTTATTTTTGTTATTATGAAAATATAGCAGCTAATGAGAAGGTTTTATTCATGAAAACAAAACAAAAATGCATTGCAAAAAAAATCCAATCCAAAAGCTTGCAAGGTCCTTGTGATGGTCAACAAATATTTGTGTGCAAAGTTAAACACTGTGCCATTTGTGGGTGAAAGCCGTACTATACTCAAATAAAGCACTGCTGAAAGAAAGACTGTGCTTGTTCTTTGCTCTTCTGCAACCAAACAGTTTTCAAAGTAAAACTGCATTCTTTTTCACAATTTTATTTTGCTTTTGAGTCCCTTTACCATATACTAGTCTAGTATAGTTTATACAATTATTGTTAATTAGGTTACAACAATTTTGTTCTTGCTTTGATCAACTGGGATGTGTCTCTTGAAGCTGGTTGGTTTGGCTTAAAATTATTAACTTTTTTTTTTTTTTTTTTGTATGGAGAGTAAATGGTATTTACTTAATGACATTATTTTTCATATATACGTGGTGGTGTATGAATATGTGCTATCTCATAGATTTTATTTGAACTGTTTACACACCAGTGACAGTGTTGTTTAGGGATGGACCTTCATGTGTATTTTCAAATGAAAAAGTGTGTATTTTCATACACGCATCTTACAAATGTATTCAAAATCATCACACCTCAATAAATAATTGCATTTTCTTATGAGATTAAGCTGAACAAACATAAAACTCCACAGGTGCCTTGCAATGATATGATGAGGTGTATCTCAGGTGCATCTAGATTTCGCTGTATTGACCAATCAGACACCAGGACCGGAAATGTCTCTTATATTATGAGATGTATGCAACTCCTAGTGCTTCTAACGTAGATATTTTCCTGTTAGTCAGGATGCATGTGCTCTCATGGCCATTGATCGCAGGCAAATTTGCACTGAGAGCTTGTCGAGTTTAATGCAGTGCTTGTATATAGAGATGTTTATAAAGGCTTTGTCGGTGACAGTGACATCTTTATCACTGAGATTAACAGATCAAGTCTCTAAAGTGCTCGAAAACAGACAACAAACCGCATCCTCGTGCATTGATATTCTTATTCAAGGTTCTTGATAGCTTACTCCATTAAAGTGTTATGTAACTCACCAGAGCATGTTTATTTCGAATAATATTCCTTGTGGTAATCTATAGAAACCTGTTTCCACCTCTGAGTGAAAAATAAAAGAATTGTGAGAAAAGGTTAGAAAAAAAAATAAAGTTGCAGTTGGAAGAAATAGTCGCAAATTACAATTTATAAAAATGGCTTTACAAGATATGCTCACATTGTGAGATATAAATTCATAATTATGAGAAATAAAAAGTTGCAGTTGAGTGAAGTACTGTATAAATAATTAATTGTGAGATGTAAAATATGCAGCTATGAGAAACAGTCACAATTGTGGAATATAAAGTCAAACAAGGATAATGTTCTCAAGAAACAAACTATAACAATTTGCCAATAACGTTTTGCAAAATATAGTCACAGTTGTGAATTATAAAGTTGCAGTGTGAGATATAAAGTCACCGAGCAAAAGATTCAACTGTGAGATAAAATGAGAAACAGTCACACTGGAAGACATAAAGTCATACTGAGCAATAAAAAGTCTCAACTGTGAGATAAAAACAAATCTGGGGAACAAAGCTGCAATTGCGAAATACAGTCACATGGTGAGATGCACTGTAAAATCAGTGAGATATAAAACTTTTCAATTGCAAGAAACAAAATTGCAATGTGAGATAAAAAGCAAATAATATGAAACAAAGTATTGATTATGAGATAAAATCACAAATACGAGAACCAAAGACGCAACTGCGAATTAAAATCACATGGTGAGATGCACTGTAAAATCAGTTAGATATTCAACTTTTCAATTGCAAGAAACAAAAACGGCAATGTGTAATATTAAAAAGCTTACAACGAGAAACCGTATCAATTATGAGATAAAATCACAAATATGAGAAACGAAGGCACAACAGCAAAATAGTCACATTTAGAGATATAAAGCTACAATGAGAGATCACGACACAATTAGAAGAAACAAAGTCACAAAATTAGATATAAAATGGCTAATATTAGAAGAAGTAATGATTGCAAAATATTGCGACATTGTGAGACCTAAGGTCACATTGAGAGATAAAGTCACGATGTACGATACAAAAACATGCAAATATGACAGTCACGTCGCAAATACTGAGAAATACAGTCATATACTCAGTCATACTGAGAACAAGAAACAAGTCAACTACAAGAAACAAGCTTGCAATTTTGATACATACAGTTACAATAACCTTTTTTAACTTGCAGTAGAGAAGCGAATGGGTTCCCAACACCAGCAGTAAAGCCGTTTGATCACTTTCCGTTAGAAAGGGCCTTATATACTGCTCAAACATATGGTCAGTTTTATATTTTGTTGGCTGAGCACTAGAAACATTCTTATTCCGAACCCATCAGTTCAACGCAAGTACTGAACACCTCGTTTACCTTTATGTAACACCAAAAGGGCTTAAAATCATTGGCTGTAATGCTAAAAGCTTTGAGAGCGCCACTTTGCATAAATATCTGCCTCTTCCACAAGGACCATTGTGGATTTGAAGGAGGACGTTGTGCTTAATCGTACCTTTCATCCTGACCAATGGCGTTTTCATTAGAGTTCTTGAATTGAATGTGTTAATCTAAACGGGGGGAGTCAACAGGAGCACTGGGACTGCTTGTTTCGCCCGTCTTTTTAGCTAATCAAGTCTACCGTTCGTCATTAATCACCTCTGTGACTGTGTGGAAATCAAGAGCGACTGAAGAAAGCTGTGACCTCAGACTCCCCCGCAAGGTCATGGGTATGTGGACAATGGCTTCTTTTTATGCTTGTTATTCTTCCCTCTTTTTTTGCTCTCCTTCATCTCTGTCTCCATTTACTGATGCACCGTGTAAATCATCCTCTTTCATTGACACTTTGTGATGTATGTTTGGCCTTTAATGTAGTACTGAAGAATGTGCGCTGCATCTATCTTGCGTTTCCCTCATGGGTCAGATAAACTTGCATTATCTCACTGATGAGCCAGCAAATAGCAGCACTAATGCAATTTCCCTTGGGTTTTGTCAGAGCTCCTGTTGGTTGCAAAGGGGTCAAGTGTTGTTCAGACGTCGCAGGCCATTCTTAAATGTTCCATGAGGGACACTGGCTGTGGTTTGTCCTCACACTCCTGAAAGACAACAGTGAATAATACACGGTTCTGCCACTGCTCACTGGCGTTATACTCCGAGTTTGTGAAGTAATGCTTCCATCTAGTGGGATGAGGATCTCATAGCCCTAGGTCTACTGTTATTAGAGGATGTTTTATAGAGTCTTGATCCCTCTTTTAAAAATGCATTTAAGACAGACATTTTATGTAAAGAAGGTCCAAAATCTTAATATAATAATTAGGTGAAATTACTATTTTATGCTATTTATTCATCAGGTAAGCCAGGTAACTTACTGTAAGAACATATTTTAAGACATACTGATTTCCCCTGTATAAATAAATAAAGATTAAATACAGACTAGGATTTATATGTTTTGAAATGCATGTGAAATGTGGATTAGTTTAAAGTACTAAACTTAAAGTAAGATTTATATACTCTTATATGTGGTGTATTATTAACTAGTTGCAGTTATTCGATTAGATTTTTTTTTTTCAAAATGCATTAATTTAAATTGCTTTAAGAAAAAGCGTCAATCTCATCAATGAGACAACAATTAAATGCATTCCATTAAAAAGTATAAACATGCTTAAATGTGGCTAGCAGTGGATATTTACTGATGATAAATATTCAAACCTGACTATTGTGTATTTAAAACAGAGTATTACAGTAAAAATACACTTCTGGTAGGAAGTGAAGTGTTGGATTTTGAATGTAGCTGTATTTATCTTGGTAAGTTACATGTTTTATACTTGAAAGCACATTTCTGTGCCCTATTCAAGAATGCACTTATTAAATAATAACACTCTGAATGACAATGCTGTGTCTGTAATATATATGGATAATAGGCCTACATGATTATTCTGACCTCTCTTAGTGTGATTTTTAGTCTGTTGTGATTTTTAATTGGTCCAGTTTTCCTGTATAGGTTATCTGTACTCTGGTAGTGCATCAAAAAACTATACATCTTGACTGGCCCAAGGTTGAGTGCATTTTAAGCAAAATTTCTTTTTTGGCTGAACTATTCCTTTCAATAGACCCTATAATGCCACAATTTAGTAATTGTGATGGATGTAATTACTGGTGTTAAAAAGCATTTTAAATATACTAATCTCTGCACCAATAAAATGTGCAGCACAAAATGTTTTACTAACAAACAACATCTAATTAATTCACTCTCAAGTAGCCAAGACTGAAAATGTGAGTATTGGGACAGGCCCAGTGTTAACAATGTAGCTTGAAGAAAGAGTTGCTGAAAAATCCCTACAACTAATGTATGCTATTTCAGCTCTCTAGCTCAGCTCGGTTTTAAGATGTTCTGTTTTTTCTTTCCTTTTCTTTTTTCAAAGTTGTTTATTTCCCTGTACACTCGCTAGAATCTCTCTCAGAACAGACTTCTGGGAAAGTCCACAGTTGATTTCAACAAAGGAAGCCTGTGTTATTAGTGAGTCAGCCTACAGATGTGTCTGAGTTTGGATAAGGTGTATGAGGAGTCTTTTTCCATCATCAGACTCTCAGTAAATCAAAGTATCAAAGGTTTCTTTGAACAAATTGGCAAGAAAAATTGAGCAGCAAGATGTTTGCTGCAGTGAAAAATGTATACAGCTCTAGCTGACATACTTTGTTGCAAGTGTATTTCATGCCTTCACTTTTTACTTTCAAATCAAGCTAATTTCTGTTGGACAACACATTCAATTAATCTGAACCCTTTGTGGAATCTGGATGGAAATATCTTTTCACTACTAAATAATACAGTATATTGAACAGGCAAAATACTAATTATGTATCTAGTTGCTACAAGTGCAAGGGATGAGAAAGTTGCAGGGTTTTTTTTTTTTTTTTTGTTCGATACATTAGACTTTTATGTCTCGTATAGTGTATATGATATAGAAAAACATGAAGCTCATACTCTGAGTTAAAAAAAAGACCCAAACTTAGCAAAACATGATAGTCTATTTGAAGCAATTTCTGATATATATATGGCCATAAAGATGAAATTCTTCTGGTAGCTTGTAATGTAAATGAATGAGATCTTTATAACAGTATAACAGGCAAATGCATATAAATATTAGTTGTCTCTCTATATCTCCAATATGTATTAATAAGTTAATATTTAAATGCTCAATTTTATGATCAAACTGTTGTCTTTATTAACCTATGCAAGCAAAACATAATGTAATGTAATGCAATGCAACCATGATTAAGAGAGAAACAAGTAAATGTTACTCAAATGCTTATCACTTGCGATGCATTTTGACAATATTAATCATTTATTTAAAAAAATATGGATAATCAAAAATCTGTTACTTCAGTCTAGTAAATGTTTAAATTTGAATGCCATAAATATATGTTTAATTTATTAAAATAAGTAAAGACTTCTCAGCCAAATGACATAAAACACAACGTGGAGGTGTGTTTTTTTTTTTTTTACAATTATAGCCTACTAAAAGGTCATTTAGATGCTAAAATAGTGTGAACTATCAGTCCCAAAACAAAAGGCAGGCCATAGAATCTTTAAAACCGGTTTTTTTTTTTTTTCTTCAGTACATTTTTGATCTAGTTGATAATTTAGAGGCCTTTGTGTATAAGCAACTATGGTAGCCTACAGTAGGATTTATATGAATTTATGAGAGATTAATAGTTTAACTTGCATGAGCAGAAACGACGCAAACAGATGAACAAGAAAAGTAGCTCGTTTTAATATCAACAATACTGATGCAAATAAGTGACGCTTCTGTGCTCTCGCGCTTGGGTGGGGCACACGGAAGGACGTTTGAGACGCCTCGTGGGTGGGATTTACTCAAGGTTGAAGGGGTAGTATTTTATTGTAAAGTAGTACTAGTAAGAATAGAATAACCCCTAAAGAAGAAGAAAAAGAAGAAAGAATTGAAAACAAACTGCCAGCTGTCCGCCGGACTTTTGTTTATTTTTCGTTCTGTCAGTTCTGAGGTCGCCAATTGAATTCGGGGATCCTTAACGTTACCAGGTAAGAATGGACCACGTGCATTTAGACAGTTGTTTCATATTGTACATTAATCCTCTGCTACGTGTACTTTGTGATACTCTGTCGAGACCTTCTTCCTGTGTCTCCTCGTGTCTGCGATGCACATGGTGCTGCTCTCCATTTAAGGGCTGATGCAACACCTAGCATTCAGAAAGATGACGAGATATCGCATGAATTCATTTAGAAGTTTGTGTGCCTGCCGTATTACAAAGTATTATTGTCTTTTTCGCGTCGTTTAAACACATCTGTTGTTATTAACTGTTTATTCCCAATTTAGGGGGTAAGTTAATTTAGTAAGGAATAGCCAGTGGCGCTCGTGTCCTTATAGTAGCGTGCTTGTAATTCATTGTGTTGTAGCCGGATGCGAGCGGAATTGAATATCCAAATCTCAAAACAAAACCCAAGAAATACAAGACCAAAAAGACGAATTGTGGCATTTAGTGCTCACTTTTTCCTATTCTCGTGGTTTTAAACTGTTTGGTGCGGTTTTGGTATCTATGTATTCTTTTTGTGATTCGAAAGAACTGTTTCGCAAAGCGCGTGAACCCTTTCTCCAAACATTGAGTTTACCACTGTTTAAGGGTAAAATTTTAAATAACAAACGCATTTAAAATATAAATCCGATGGTATGTGTAAATAATACATATTGAAATAGCAGGAAAATACATATATGAACTAATCGATTCAATCAGGGTTGCCAGGTTTTCAAAACAAAACCCTCCCAATTGCTACAATTTTGGGGCGTTACACAAATAGTGTTAAAGTAGACCAGTTCCGCGGGAAAACTACGGACTTGGCCACACTGTGACTGTTTGGGGAGTGTGGCTGCGTTTTATTATGACGTTTAAAAAAAATGCGGGAAATGTGATTCCTACTTTGTTTATCTGCAAAGTCGTCGTCTTTCTGCAAGAATCGCCGTTCTGAAAAAAAGAGAGCCAATCATTTTGGAATCGTACAGATGCAAAGAAAACGAACTGTTCACAGTAAGCGTTGTTTACGTTATGTTTCAATGAACATGGATTAGTTAGTTTACTACGAGGCAAAATATAGAGATGATATGATCCCAACAGAGGTTTATGTATATCCATGTAGATGTTTAACCCACAGACAGTGTAAAAGAGGATATAATTTACAAAGAACAACATCATGCTAATAAAAAAAAGCTATTTACAGATCACTGCAGCGTGAAAATAACATTAGCAAACATAATGTAATTCTTAAAGTGCCATTGATTAGTGTAAACTAAAAAATTGAACTTTATATCCATTTTAACCACGTATATCTGTAGTTTATCTGTAGTGTGCATTATATAGCATTTAAAAAGGATTTAGTGCTTAAAGTTATTCTATTTTGAGTAACTTACAGCTGTGCTGGGTTTGTTTACAAAGCGTCATATCATACCTTTTGTTGTTTTCATTCACATTTGTTATCATGCTCCTTGTGAAAATGTGTGTATGTATGTATATATATCTTCTGCGATTAGGCCTATTTAACTTTTTCAATTTCCTTAAATTTTATTTGACTTAAGGATCATAGTAAGTTCTATTATATTAAACCAATTCTGACCCCGGACCACAAATCCACTCATGAGTTGCATGGCTTTATTTGTACCAATAGCCAACATTACATTGTATGGGTAAAAAATAATCAGTTCTTCGTTCATGCCAAAAATCATGAGGATATTAAGTAAAAATCATGTTCCATGGAGATATTTTGTAAATTTCCTACAGCAAATATCAACACTTAATTTTTGAATAATAATATGCATTCAAAAGAACTTAATTTGGAAAACTTTAAAGGTGATTTTCCTCAATAATTAGAATTATTATTATTTGCACTCTCAGATTCCAGATTTTCTAATAGTTGCATCTCAGCCAAATATTTTCTTATTTATTCAGCTTTCAGATGATGTATAAATCTCTCCCTCTCTTTTTTTTAAGACCCTTATGACTGGTTTAGTGGTCCAGTGTCTCATTTTCTTATTTTTGCCTGTGTTTCATTCAAAATAAAAATGAATTACACTGAAAAAAATTATAAATTCAACACTTTTGTGTTTGCCCCCATTTTTGATGAGCTGAACTCAAAGATATAAAGATTTTCTATGTACACAAAAGGCCTATTTCTCTTAAATATTTGTCTTGTCCAAATACCCACAGTTGTGGTATTGGCCACTTGAGAGCGCGTGTGTGCGACAGGAAGTAAGTGTGCAAGACTGTCCAGATCTTAAAAACACCAAAGCACAGTGCCCTTAACGCAAATAATGCAGCTAAAATTGTACCTGTGTATTAACAGAGGAAACTTTACTATTAGTGTAACAGGGAAACACTGGCGTGAGAAATGTCAAGAGTTCATTATTGTAGTGTGAAAGCACATTAATAAAAATAAAAGTGCAAATCTCTTCCCTCGCACGCAGATTTGCTTTGCTTTCGCACAAAACTGGACGTATGCGCTCAGATACACACTACTTTCGCCCAGAGTTTCAAGTTTTCTCTCAAAGTGTGTGTGTGTGAACACAAACTATGTCTGTCCTGTGCACTTGCAAAGAGAAAAAAGGTTCTTCTATGGCAGTGGTTTTCAACCTGTGGGCCGCGACGGTATTGCAGGTGGGCCACCAATTAATATTACAATAAATAATAATATTGTTCATATATGTAAAAATGTCTAAGTCATAACATAACTAGGGATGCACCGATCATGATTTTTCTTGGCTGATTCCGATAACGATTTTTTACAAGCAAACTGGCCGATTCCGATACCGATTTCCAATTTTTTTTTTTTTTTATCTTTAAGCAACAGACAAGAAAGAAGGAAAGTGTGCATAAACTGTTTATTTGGTATTTAATAGGCCAAACTGGCTTTTGACTATTGAAAACAATAACTGCAACCATCTGAAATTAACGGCAGTAACTGCACAGTAAGTAGCCTACATTCAATACAAACATAGATGTTACAGACATCAGCATTTAGCTTTTGTTTTTGAATTGAGTTGAAACTACAGAGAACTGGCCTTAAATTTAAAGATTAACTGTAACCATGTGAAATTAAAGACAATAACTGCGTAGTTCTACAGTCCAAACAACACAATCAACACACATTCAATAAGATGTTTCTTAATCAGCATTCAGTTTTTTATTTTTTACATTTGATTTTAAATTAAAAAAAAGGTCTTTACCAGTGTCTTTATTTACAGACCAAATAAAAGTATGCTATTTAAATAGATTATTCCAAAATGTTAAAATCAAAGAATGTTGGTGCGAATAAAACAAAGATGCAAATTGTTTTCATTCATCCAATTAAAAAAAAATTAGGGTAATGATTCACATCTATATTTTTTTAACTTGAGCCAATGAAAAATAAATAACTATTGTCTCAAGTTAAAAAATATATATGTGAATCATTACCTTAAATTTTTATAATTGGATGAATGAAACACTTTTTCTCATAGAGCTACAGCAGGTGATTTTTAAATCAAATTAAGTCGATGTAATTTTAAGGTAAAATAAAAATAATCATCCTATACATACAGAAATGACGTTTATTTCTGGCTTTTCAAACGTGTATGCAAGTTCTAATTTACAAAAAAAAAAAAGGTTTGTCAAAGATTAGTCCGTTTTGTTTCTCATCCAACACGTGAGAAGTTGATCTGAACATCTCTTCACGGTCTACAAGTGTTCAGGGTGCGGACCGTACAGTATATGTTCGCGCAGCTTTAGTGTGCACAGAAAATGGACTCTTATTTTTGCGCCAGTACACCAACGGCTGATCGCTTCCTGCTATCTGTGCCTCAGACATGAAGCTCTGCATTTCCAGCGCTGACTGGCTGTCCGTGTCCTACGCAGTTAACAATCTAGCTTCTGAGTACTAAGTTATTAACCCAACAATAGCGGGGTCAGTTAATTTTTTTGCAGTGGCTTGCGCAAACATATGTGTTTGGTTGTGTGTGCCGCGAGTTGAAAAAGGTTGGGAACCACTGTTCTATGGCATCGTGAAGCACCTTTATTTTTAATATTGTATGAAAATATTTACAGGATGCATTGAGGAGGAGGTTCCCAAACTACACTCAGTGGTCAAGTAAAGCTTATGGTCCACGATATTAGTACAGGTTATGTGTAAAGAAAAAATTTGTATTTCAAGGAAAATACATTTAGTTCCCACTTTAAGAAGTCGTGACCTAATGGTTAGAGATTCGGACTCATAATCCAGAAGTTACAGGTTCAGGTCTTGGGCCGGAAGGAACTGTAGGGAGTGGGGGTGAATGTACAGCGCTCTCTCCTCCCTTAAAGGGTTAGTTCACCCAGATAGCAAAATTACGTAATTAATTACACACCTATCAGTGTATTAATTACATAATTTTGCTATCTGGGTGAACTAACCCTTTAATACCATAACTGAGGTTCCCTCGAGCAAGGCACTGAACCCCCAACTGCTCTCCGGGCGCCGCAGCATAAATGGCTGCCCACTGCTCCGGGTGTGTGTTGATGGTGTGTGTGTGCACTTTGGATGAATCAAATACAGAGCACAAATTCTGAGTATAGGTCACCATACTTGGCTGAATGTCACTGTCAAGTTAACCTTAGTTCCCATGTCATCTACAAGATGGATTAAAATGCAGATAAAGCCAAGAAAAGATGAGACATGAACACATGAACGTATGATTGAAGTATTAAAATGTAAAAAAAAAAAAAAAAAAAGAGAAAAGAATAATGATAATAAATAAAAAAACACTTATTCTGTGGCACCTAAAACAATAACTTGGCACCTATTTTTATTTTATTTTTACAATTTACAGTTCTTTTTTTTTTTCTTTTTTTTTGGAGCCCTGGAATTGCATTGAATCATGCGGCAAATAGTAATGCACAGTAAATAAAAAAGAAAATGAAAGATTGAATCAGAGTTTAAAAGGATTTTTAAATGCTTTTTTAACTGAGAAAATAATCAAATGTAATGTTGTTTGAGAGTTTTCTCTGTATCTTGAAACGCCATGAACAAACTGCAAATATAATGGTCAAGGTGGCTTTGCCCTAGTTTATCACGTAGTGTTTTAATATTGTGTTTGAAGAAGGTGCAAGCTATTGATTTCATGAGAGTTGTAAAATTAAGATTTATATTGTCAAGAAGTGAATAAATTATGCAAAAATCCACAAAATGGTAACTGTGCGGTAAAATATGTAGAGCTAAAATTTCTTACTATTTCAAAGTATTGATTGATTACATAACTTATACAAAATCTTTATTTGAAATGCCTTGGGTGTGTAATGTTATGAGCTGTTCCAGTTAAAATGTGAATTTGTTGTGTGACCATCCCTGATTAGGTTTGATTCAAGACAATATTTGTGTTTAATATGTGATTATGTTCATGTTGACAGATGTCAGTCAGAGTACATTGACAGCGGTGGAGTGTGTTTGCGAGGGCACATCGAGTTAAAATGTCATGACTTTGTGTTGGCAGAGTTGTATTTGGAAAGTAAAACGGTCAGATCTGCAGTGATAAAGTTAGCATGAATAGGCCCATATAACCCCAGAAATCCCCTTGGGTTGCTTCAATAAATCACCTGTCATCACTATTTTGTTTTGAGGATGTTTGTGGTTTCACATCACTGTTGGGTGGTTTTGTTTTTCATTATTAATACCCTTCAGATTTCAGGAGACAATTTTAATACTGGCATGATGACCACCTGCATATGTGCACAATATTGTGCTGGTTTAATCAGTGTGGGTGTTGGCAGGCCTCTGCTGTTTGATTGGACTATCCATAAAGGTGTGTGCTTTACAGATAGTTCCTGTCAGTTTAATCACTCTTCTGTAATTTACACATTTCATTATAGCTCACACACACATCAGTTAGTATACAAAGCATAAAGTGTCTGTTGTGTGACTTGAATCAATAAAATAGCCTCGCTTCTGAAAAGCAACTTTAAATTTCTCAGCAACGAGGTGAAACGTAGCTGTTTTTATTCTAATTAAATTCTCCTTTAATTAAAATGTATTAATATAGTATTATATGGCCTAATGGTTAGAGAGTTGTACTTGTAACTCGAAGGTTGTAGGTTTGCAGTGATTTCAGCATGTCGTCTGACTAAATGTAGACATACATGAACAACATCTCCAAAACTTCTGAGAGTCACTTCACAAGAATTTTACCGTTTAATTTGAGTGAAACTAGTGTCAAATCATACACACACAGAACTGTAAAGGTATTCACAGCAACCTGTCAAAATAAAAGTCCAGTTTAATTTGAAGATATTTGTATAAAAAATATGTTACTATTGTTCAGTAATACGCGTCTTCAAATGTTTTTGTGGCTGGTGTTGAAATTTGCAACATTCATTTCCATTAGTGGTATCGGAATCGGAAGAACTCTAATATTAGGGAGTAAAAAATGGCCTATATCTTTGTGTTTATTATAGTGCAGTAGGGCAGTGCAATGAATCACATTTGATTGCCATGCACATCTTGTCAGTAAAGCCAGTCCCGTGATTAGTAGTAAATCATCATAACCCTCTTTCAGATTGAGCGGCATTCACTACACAGAGCCGTAATTCACTGACATTTAGGCAATATTGCGTTCATAATCGCAGATTAATCGCATTTGATTTTGAACACAATTACGCCTAGCTTGTCAGTGAACTACGGTTCTGTGTAGTGAATGTCGCTCAATCTAAAAGCAGGTGATGATGATTTACTACTGCTAATCACAGGACCTGCTTTACTGGCGAGATGCACATGACAATCAAATGCAATAAATTACAGTACCAGTCAAAAGTTTGGACACTTTCCTATATGTCCAAACATTTGTCTGGTACTATATATAGAATAAAGTATATAACAGGGAAGCATTTCATCCAGGTTGCCAGTAGCAAATGAGCGCGCTCTGCTGGACAAACCATGTAATTAAACCATTTTAAGCATTGTATCTACATTATATGTTCCCCAGAAGGGGGATTTTATCTACATTATATATAATTCTAATATCGGCGCCATATTCACAGATACCGATATATCGGCGACAGACTCATATCGGCCAATAAAATCGGCAAAACGATATATCAGTTGGGCTCTAGTAGATTGTATATAGACTATTACTATTACTAGAATGAAACGAACATATTTTTTGGGATATAATCACAAAATTTTTTCCATGTATTAATTTTAATTGTAAATCTTATTTGTTTAGCCAAAAAACTGTTAGGCTATTTCAAGAGTAGGTTTGAATAAATTATATAGACCTATGCATTCAAATAATTAGACATGCTTAGACACAAAATTTGATAAATATAAAATATGGTGCGAAAAGACAACAACCCCTAAATGTAAAACTTGTAAAACTTTTAATAAATATATGTGAAATTGTGTAGGGTTTCATGATTTTAATAAATTAGCTTTATGCTTTTTGAGAAATAAAATGTAATTTAACCATTAAAAAGCAATCCAGAAAATGTAAACGGATCTTTACTAAAGTCAACTGACCTGGGCATCGTGACCTGATTGAAGAGGTGTGTGTGTGAACACAATGTGACCAGCAGATGCCTCTCATTTCTGCTGGTGCTCTGTGATTGGTGGAAAATGGGGCAAGGCCCTCTCCCAGCCCACTTACTGGATATACACTTGGATGGAAGCACGAGTTTCCATGCGTGCATTGCTTTAGTGTTTAAATTAGATATGGATTTGCTTATTACTCTTCAAGGCTGTGACTGGCAGATGTTCCAGTATGTCTTGCGCAATCATGTGTTGCCACACAGAAGTGTTAGACTGTGTAGTACGTAGGCTTTGTTCCATTGCCCTCCTCAAAACAAACAACCCCCAGAACATAAATGTTCAACATCCACTGAGAATGTATTCAGAAGAGCCTGTTTTATTCCTAATAAGTAGTTGTTTTGCTTAGTTTAGAACAGTGGTTCTCAACCAGGGGTCCGGGACCTACTAGGTGGCCTCAGGAAACTTTAATGGGGGGGCCTTAAGATGACCTAAAAGAATTGAAATAAGTCAAATACTACCGTCTTTGGAAAAGACTGAATAAACCTTATTTGAAAAGTGTGATTTCTAGATCTGTAGTTCATTAAGATATGGTGCTGGGAGATCGAATAGGTTGAGAATCACTGGCTTAGACTAATGTTGCGTATAATCTCCATGTTGGTTGGGTTTTGAGCAAGATTGAAATACTTTCAAAGGAATCGTTTTTCCAAAAATGTAAATGCTGTTGTCATTTACTTTGTCATGTTGTTCCAAACCTGAATGGCTTGCTTACTTCCATATAACACGAAAGAAGCTATTTTGACTGAGGAACTTGCATACCATTAAAGTGTAAAGCGAGCAAGGCTCCAAACATAACAGGTACCGTATTTTCCGGACTATAAGTCACACTTTTTTTCATAGTTTGGCTGGTCCTGCGACTTATAGTCAGGACCCTCTCGCGGCTGTAGACGTTAATGTTTTCTCTTGGTCTTTGGTTCGAAATAAATGCGACTAATAGTCCAGTGCGATCTATAGTCCGAAAAATACGTTATTTTAATTATTTTGTTGGTCACCATTATCAAATCACAAAAAGCTAATACTAGCCTAAATAAATAATAATAATAAAAAAGCTTACCGAAGACAAGACAACAGCGATTAAATAAATTATTTACAAAGAATAGGACAAAAACTACAGTAGAACAAATAATAAATGCTGCATACATTGTATAAAGTAAATGTACAAAACTATAACTATATGTATAAATTAAATGTCTTCTTTTTAAAGTTGCATAAGTGATTTATTCAAGAGCAGTGAAAGTTTTTCTCTTTTGTTGTTTTATTAACATGAATGATGTGTATAAAAAAAATTCTGGTTATCTAATGATAGCATAAAACGTTAATTTAATTTATATTTTAATTACTGACAATAAAGCTAACTTTATTTTTGGGTAAACAAAAGAGATTTATTATTGAAATTAAAACATGGAATAAATGTTGTGTGTTTATTCCTTAAAAAAATAATGATCGTTTCATTTTAAAAGTAGTAGTAGTCACCAAACACCTGGGACATTTCTCCGCGAGTATGACAGACTGCACGAGCCTCAGTTGACGTGACCTTGATACTGTCAATACATTATCTGTTATTAGTCACCGTTTACACTGAAAGTAATACAATCAGAATCATTCTCTTCAAAGTTTCGGTGATGCCCTAGTTATTGTTTGTTATTAACATTTTCATCAGCTTACTTGTCTGGTCGGGCAAGTACCATTCTATTTCACTTGCCCCTTCACAAAATCCACTTGTCCCGGACAAGCGTTAATGTCGAGCCCTGGCTAATATATAAAGACCATTTCCAGGTCAAATATTTCATCTCAAAACACTTGAAGTGCATAAGGTAGTAACAATGAAGAAAAATCAACACTACAAAAATATATTAAAGAACATGAAATTATAATATAATATAATAACTTTGCTAGGTCAAAGAATTCCATGGACAGCAAATTAATCCGTGGTAGGCAGAGTTTACACTGAATAGTGACATTTTCCCATGTCTTTCTTTAAAAATGAAATGATATCTGAACTTCCAGTGATTAAAGGCTGATTAAATGATTACCACAACAAAATAATTTGCAACTTTTATGTTATGTCGCTTTAAGTGTCAGAGGTGTTTGGTGACAGAAGGCAGAAACCAGAATCTGATCCAGTGACCACCGCAGCTGCTGGTCTTCACGTGACCTCACCGTGTGCTATTTGTGGCCAGAGCTTTGAATCCGTTAGTTGCCACAAAGGCATTGGACACGTGCTACATGCAGACACAGGTTTGAACACCTCCCCTTGCTTGTATTTATTACCAGTTCAGAGAGAAAAGGCATCATCAAAGGTTTACTTCACAAATCCTCGTTGTGTTTGATACCTGGAGGAGGTGCTGAACCGAAGCCAGAGCTCACAGAAAAGAATCACCGGACTTTATTTTTATTTTGAGGATTTCCTCGCTTTGATATTTTGTGTTGGTAAGAAAAAGATCTGAAACTTCAGAGCGCTCTGATTAGCGGGCTCTGTGGATTTGATGTCTTGCTGTTTGTTATTAGAGTTTCCCATGAAACCCGTTATTGGTTTTTCTCACTAAATGATGCAATGAAACTCATTTATTTCATATGCTTTAGGATTTCTCAGTGGCCTTCTGGGAGACTCAAACTTAATTTGTATTTCAGACAAAATTATCTTCTGATGTATTTCCTTTGTGTAATCAAACATGAATGGAACATTCTTTGCATTCTAACCATTTTAACAGAATGAATGTAATGCATGTCAAGAACACGTTAATGTCATATTCATTTGGGGGTTTTTTTAATGCGTTGACAATAAAATATTAAATACTGAGCATTTAAATTAGACCTAGAATGAGCCAAATATCAGAAGCATTTCATCTTCCGGTTAGGAGCTGATGAAATACGGTGTCTTGTTGCTGTGAACTCTAAAAGGAAATGATACTCCTGAGTGCACGTCATTCTGTTTATTAGCGTACAGTGTATTTATTACATGTGTGTCTTATTCTCTCTAAATCTGATCAGTGACGTTAGCTTTGCACTTGTGTGTTTATAAAAAGATCCTACTGTAAAGTTCAAGTGATACCCCGGCTTACGTCCAGTCTGCTTTTGGCTTACAGCTATTACAGTTACCATGAGTAAGAGAAATCACGCTGGTTCTGGAGGCAGTACCCAGCTCAAATATCATCACTCTTGTGACTCTCCCAGCTTATGTCAGGACTGAGCTTCTTGCATCATTTAGTAACTTAAGAATTCAGAGATTTAAAGAGACTCTTCAAATTGTAATTGTTTTTATATATATATATATATATATATATATATATATATATATATATATATATTTAGGTCATACACTAATACTGCACTTTTTAAGAACATTATACTGAAATAAAACAAATTAAATGGAAGGTAAAAAACCTTGTTAGTATGGCTGATAGAGACAGGTAAATAGATTTTGGATTGTCACACTGAATTGGATGCAGTAATTTACCTTACAGGTAGAGGTTTAACAATGTGCAATTTGACATTGAGTATTTTGCCAAAACCCAACAAAACCTACAGTGTGCACGCATGCATTATGTGAAGTGTAGTGGGTTAAACAGTGCACGTGTGCATTTAGAGAGTGTTATTCCACTGCATGATTCAGAAGATCACAAAATTCAAGATATTGGGGCTGAAAATTTACATATTTGTATAATTTCATATAGTTAAAAACACATGAAGAGTGACTTTTTTTTTCTGCAAAAAATAAGCATGATTAGAAATTTGAAACCCACCACCAGACGTCATTTGGACGTCGTTTTCTGGTCTAAATCAAGTCGGCCCATCATGGCTTTCTTTTAGGTGAAAAAGCGACGTTGAAAATTGGTCTTTGTTTGCTCCGTCGGATTTGGTCCAAATTATGCCCAAAAAGCGACGTTTTAACGTCTTTTTAAAAATTATTATTATTATCCAAATTTAGCCCAAAAATAGATGTAGATGGGCTTTAGTCCAAATTTAGCAGAAAAAAAAGTTTATTTCGGACCACATAGCCATTAACATAACCTAGTGAAGAAATAGATTATCATCATCAACGATTTTATACAACACTTACTGGTGACCTTTCATTTCACATTTAAAGTATGTTTTCATTTTTTTTATATTTTCAAACCTCAGTATTCAGTGTTATATGTTTAAAAAATCAAAACATTATGCATTTGTAACTGCAGGTTAAAGCACTCTGCGTCCCTCTGAGCTGAATTAAATAATGTGTTACATCTAAATGCCACTACTGCACAGATCAATTTGTCAATACTGGTTTCATTTGTTTGGTAACAGCCTAAATGTCTTATTATTCTAACTGACTGATTAAATGTAACATTTTGATTCAAAAGATGCACACTTTATAAAAAGAAAAAGGCTTTATTTAAGGTACAATTTTGCACACTCCTACTTAATTGTTCTCCACAACTTTTAATTTACATTTAATATTATTTAATTTGAAAATGAATAAATATATTTAAAAATCTTAATAAAAATAAATGTAGGATACAGAGATTTAGATGGCAACTTCTTGATTCTGTAATTCTATTACAGTATTTTTCTTTGAATTTCAACATTGAATTTGAGAATGAATGCAAGAATGGTTTAAGGTCTTGATTTTGGTCTGTACATGTTTCACATTGAAGGCTGTTGAATAACTTGACAGAATAATGTTATGTTGTCTGCATTACATTGGTCATTTAATTGTACATGCTTATTTCACAATTGTTCATTTAGATTTCATTTGCTCTCATCTATGCTCACTTCAGTGAATATGTAACGCACAAATAAATGTAAATAAATATAAAAAGTTATATATTTTTTATGTCTAAAACTAATATCCATTTTTCCTACTGTACTTTGTTGAGATGCCTAAATTCACTTGTATATTTTGAAAACATTTACATCTATTTGCATGTATAATTCATTTTCATATACTTTATACTTTGTGTGTGTGTTTGTGTGTGTAAACATAATAAATATACAAAGTACACACATATATATTATGTAAACAAAAAAAACTTTTATTTTGGCTTGACTAATAAAAACTAAATAGAAAAATGTTTCTTAAAGTAAAACTCAATTTTAACTAGCAGAACAATTGCTTAAACTAAAAATGAATTTGTTAATTACTTTTATTTGAAGCAAACTTTAATGGACATTTTATAAATTTTATGTGCTCTTTCTTTTGTTTTTCCAGGTCATTGATCATACAGTGAAGAGCTTGTGTCTGTGTGTGTGTGTGTGTGTGTCTGACTGACTGCTTAAAGAAATCAACATGGTCTTTGCCTATATAAAAGGCATTGGAAAGCAGCTTCTGCGAGTGAAGGTGGTGGACTGCAGCACAGAAGAGTCTCGTCTTGCCCGATGCCTCAACACCTTTGACCTGGTGGCACTGGGAGTGGGCAGCACATTGGGCGCTGGTGTCTATGTGTTGGCCGGGGCCGTGGCACGGGAAAACGCCGGTCCAGCTATCGTCCTCTCTTTTCTGATCGCAGCATTAGCCTCAGTGATGGCCGGACTGTGTTACGCTGAGTTTGGAGCACGTGTACCCAGAACGGGCTCGGCATATCTGTACAGCTACGTGACGGTAGGCGAGCTGTGGGCCTTCATCACCGGCTGGAACCTCATCCTGTCTTATATCATAGGTGAGAAGAATGCTTCAAGTAGTCAGGCCTAAATCTGGCCTAGAAATGGCAAATATCAATAGTTATAACCCATATTGTCTAATCACACTTACACTGTTCCCTCTCTCAGGAACGTCCAGTGTCGCTCGGGCCTGGAGTGCGACATTTGATGAGCTTATTGGCAATCATATAGAACATTTCTGCAGGTTACACTTCAGAATGAAGGTCCCTGGAGTATTAGCAGAGTATCCCGACATGTTTGCTGTGCTCATCATCCTCACACTGACAGGTGAGACACTGAGAGGCACGATAAACAAATGTACCTCAGTTTGTGTGTGTTCAGGAATGCATCAGATGAATATGTTGTGTTTGTTCTGCAGCTTTGTTGGCGTTTGGGGTGAAGGAGTCCGCTATGGTCAATAAAGTGTTCACCTGCATCAATGTCCTGGTCCTGATGTTTGTGGTCGTGTCGGGCCTGATCAAAGGAACCCTCAAAAACTGGAGCCTGGATCCTAAGGGGATCCTCAACCAAACATCCTATGAGAAGTAAAGAATTATTATTATCAATTGTTTTTATTTCACTTTGATAGAAGCACGGTATATCTTGTGAAATGTGGATTTTATTATTGATTAAAGTCGAAAAAAAAATGGGAAAGTATGTTTTGATTAAAGTCACAATTATGTAGTAACAGTATTTTTTTTTCTCACATTTTTATATTTGAGTGAAACAAATTATCATAAAATATCGGATGTTGATTGGATTTTGAGAGGAGGTCACAGTGTTGTTTTGTTACAGTGTTGTACAAAAACAAATAAAAATCGTTTGTTTGACTAAAACTGAAATAAAAATAAAGTTAAACCGAATCATAAAAAAAAACTGTAAAATGAAAGCTTTTTCAAAACAATAGTAATTGCTCCACCAGAAAGACAAAAATTCCCCTTGAAAATAAATATATTTAAATTGTAGCATTTGGTGCACTGCCTTTTAAAGTTTGGATATCATAAAGATTAAATTTTAAAATTATACTACTACATTAATAAAAATCTAATTACATTTCACAAGGAAAGTCTTAAAAAAAATCTTGGTAAAAGATAAAGAGATTTAGATGACAACTTCTTGATTCTGTAATTATATTATAGTATTTTTCTTTGAATTTCTACATTTAATTTAACAATTAATGCAAGAAATTATTTTGCCACACTGAATTGAATGAACAGTCTGCATAAAATTCAATTAAAGGGTTAGTTCGCCCAAAAATGAAAATTATGTCATTAATAACTCACCCTTATGCTGTTCCAAACATTTAAGACCTCCTTTTATCTTCAGAACACAGTTTAAGATATTTTAGATTTAGTCCGAGAGCTCTCAGTCCCTCCATTGAAGCTGTGTGTCCAGAAAGGTAAGAGAAACATCATCAAAGTAGTCCATGTGACATCAGAGGGTCCGTTGGAATTTTTTGAAGCATCGGAAATACATTTTGGTCCAAAAATAGCAAAAACGACGACTTTATTCAGCATTGTCATCTCTTCCGTGTCTGTTGTGAGAGAGAGTTCAAATCAAAGCAGGATATCCGGTTCATGAACGAATCATTCAATTCACCAAATCAAACTGAATCGTTTTAAACGAATCCACGAATGACTTAAGCTGTTCACTTTTTTTAATGTGGCTGACACTCCCTCTGAGTTCAAACAAACCAATATCCCGGAGTAATTCATGCACTCAAACAGTACACACTGGCTGAACTGCTGTGATGAACACTGAGCCGAGCCAGATAACGAACAATAGACTGACTCGTTCACGAGTGAAGAACCGGTTGCATCGGTGTTCGGATCACCAGTAGTTCTTTCGGACAGTTCGATTCAATAAACCGGTTGAAGAAAACGGTTCACCGGTTCTTTTGCGCTCAACGTAATGGCGTCATTTGTGATGATTGCCCTTGATTCAAGCCTTCGGTTTACCCGCACCCATAATACTAGCACAGAATCAGTTCAGAATCAATCGCCAAAAGAATCAGTTCAGTTCAGACGCTCTGTGTGTCGGTCTGCTTCACGCTGAATCACACATGCGCAGCATCATCAGCTCCTCGGTTCACGAATTGGACGCGTCTGACAGAAATGGTTCTTGACTCGTGAATGAGTCAATCTTTAGTTCGTTATCTGGCTCGGCTCGGTGTTAATCTTGAGTTCTCTCTTCACAGCAGTTCAGTCAATGTACTGTTTGAGTAAATGAATTACTCTGGGATATTGGTTTGTTTGAACTTAGAGGGAGTGTCAGCCACATTAGAAAAGTTAACAGCTTAATTAATTTGTGGATTAATGCGCATTAGAGATGCGAACCGTTTAAAAGATTCAGTTCGATTTGGTGAACTGAATGAATCGTTTGCGAACCAGATATCCAGACTGCTTTGATTTGAACTCTCTCTCACACAGACACGGAAGAGAAGACAATGCTGAATAAAGTCGTCATTTTTGCTATTTTTGGACCAAAATCGATTTTCGATGCTTCAAAAAAAATTTAACGGACCCTCTGATGTCACATGGACTACTTTGATGATGTTTTTCTTACCTTTCTGGACATGGACAGTAGACCGTACCCACAGCTTCAATGGAGGGACTGAGAGCTCTCGGACTAAATCTAAAATATCTTAAACTGTGTTCTGAAGATAAAAGGAGGTCTTACATGTTTGGAACAGCATAAGGGTGAGTTATTAATGACATAATTTTCATTTTTGGGTGAACTAACCCTTTAAATCAAATGAAATTTTACAAGGAAAGTCTTAGTTAATCTAGATCATAATGTGAAAAATGAACATTTGAATGCTCCTAGAAATGGTTTCTGTTGTTGTCTTTGTCTGAGGGAGATATTATAGCTCAGTACATGTTTGTATCTGCAGTACGTCACAGCCGTTGCCGTCTGAAGAGAGTTTGGGTGTTGGTGGTTTCATGCCGTTCGGTTTCTCTGGAGTTCTGTCTGGTGCTGCCACCTGTTTCTATGCTTTTGTCGGGTTCGATTGTATCGCCACAACAGGTGAGTTCTTCCTTTTCTATGACGACACAGTTGAGCTTTTGAGTCTGTTTTGAGTCGGACCTAACTGAGATGCATTCCAAAGCTTTTTTTGGGCTTCCTCTGTAAATAAAGATCTTTTCCTGTCTGTTTGTGATCCAGGTGAGGAGGTGAAGAATCCTCAGAGGGCGATACCCATTGGCATTGTAGCATCTCTTCTTATCTGTTTCGTCGCCTACTTCGGCGTATCAGCCGCCCTCACGATGATGATGCCGTACTACATGCTGGATAAGAACAGCCCTCTTCCTGTGGCCTTCAAATATGTGGGCTGGGAAGGAGCGACGTACGCAGTAGCCGTTGGTTCCCTTTGTGCTTTGTCCACCAGGTAAGAACTAGACAGGTGTTTAACGAGTCATATCCGTTCTGGGGTGTGTTTGTGTATTTGCATAGCATTGTTTGTTTTAAAACTGCAGTATGTCATTTCTGTGCCATTTTGGCACCAAACATCTTCAGAAAAAAAGACATTAGAAATGGAAATGTCTGCACAAATGCACAAAATCCTTGTTGAAATTATTTAAAGTGATTATGGTTTTTTGAAGTTGATTTATTTGCTTATTTTTTTGCTCTCCGTGATTTGACCCTTTTAATACATGAACAATGAGGCATAAAGATGTGTGGAACTTAATATATGAATTAATACTTTTTAAAGTTAATTCAGCTGCAGTGTTCTAAAGTCATTTTAATGTTTTATTTTAATATGATTTACATATTTTTCGTGTTTTAAAGTGTCATGAAAAACTGTTGCTAATGTATATACAGTCAAACATGTTTCACGAGTATTTCAGTGGTGTCTCACAAGCTGTGATGAATGACGACAGAAATAGTAAAGTGTTAGAATAATTATTTTCATGGAATGGGAGACCCTCTTGTGGGCGGGGCTTTGCCTAGACATGATCTCTGATTGGCTTGTTTAAACTCTTTGTGTGTTCAGTTGTAGAAAACATTTTTCCGTGCCAATCCATCCAAGTTGTTTTTTAACAGGTGCAAATGTACTATTTTTCAAAAGTTTGGGGTCATTGAGATTTTGTTTTTGAAAGAACCATTTATTTGAAATATAAATCTTTTATAACATCATAAATGTCTGTACCATTATTCTTGTTAAATAACACCATTATTAAAAAAAAGTAATACCTCAAACTTTTGAATGGTAGTGTATGTTTGTAGGATCTCAGAAAAATATGGTTTGGTTTTTCATGACACTTTAAGGGCAAATTTGTAAAGCTAATTAGCTTCAGTAGATGTTAAATGCACAAGCTAACTGCACTGCATGGCTTGAATCTGTTTCTCTTCCCTTAACTAGTCTGTTGGGCTCCATGTTCCCAATGCCTCGTGTAATATGGGCCATGGCTGAAGACGGGCTGCTCTTCAAGTTCTTGGCAAACATCAGTGAAAGATCCAAAACGCCTATAATGGCCACTGTAACCTCAGGCATAGTGGCAGGTGAGGACGCTCATTAAACTACTAACAGACCCGCTTTACAGATCACACAGGATCCGACCAACAACCTCTCGAACTGCACCGTGACTAAACCTATCCACTAAACTCCAGCAATGCCAACAAAAAAAAACATGATGACCCAATTGTTGTTTGGTACCAACAATAGGCTTTATTAAAGCCTTTATGTTCAGAGAATTGCAGCAGTGACATTAAACTGTTAGTTGACTTTACAAACCAACATAGATGCACAGTTTGGACACATTTCTGAATACAAGAAGTGTAAACTTCAAATGAAGTTACCTTTCATTTGGGGAGCTGAACTATAAGGGGTATATTGAGCTTTTGCTCTCCTTCATGTTCAGGCTAGAGGCATCTGCGATTGTCTGAACTGGGCTCATGTTAAGGTTCAGATTCAGATCATGTATCCTCTCATCCTCCCTCCCCTGCTTGTGTAGTCTGCTGGGCTCCATGTTCCCACTGCCACGCATTATCTTTGCCATGGCAAATGACGGTCTCCTCTTCAGCTTCCTGTCTCACATCAGTGAGAGGAAGACGCCCATCATCGCCACCATGGCGGCCGGGTTTCTGTCCGGTAAGCTTAGAGGAGAAACGGATTAACCCTTAGTTTTTAGAAGCATTCATCATGTCACTTTTTTTCTTAAGATTTATGATCAAACTCCTATGAAAAAAACACTTAAGCGTAATTCATAATGTTGCATATTTGAAAAATGATACTTATACAGGATGCACTAAGGTACATTTAATTACACCTAATACCTTTTAATTGTTAATAAGAATATATTTCTGTGTTACTGCTAGTGCAAGATATATTTATAAGTACGGTACCAGCTGTTAACAGGATATGTGGCAATTCTGAGAGAGGATATGCAATGGTGTTATTACACGGGCCACACTTAATCTAAATGAGTGAATAGCGTTGTCTCTTTAAATGTGACACATCACTTGCCATTTCTTAATGTTTTGACAGGTTTTAACATTACTTCTTGTTGGTGGCTATGAAATGTTATATGCCACAAGTTATATGTTTACAATACACTATTAATGTTAACACTACTGTTCAGAAGTTTGGGATCAAATTTAAGAAATGAAGCTTTATTCAGCAAGAATGCATTCAATTGGTCCAAAGTGACAGCGAAAACCTTTACATATTTACAAAAGATCAACTATAAAATATCATAATTGATAATAAATGGTTCTTGAGTATATTAGAATGATTTCTGAAAGATTGTGAAATAGACGACTGAAGTAATGACTGCTTTAAATCCATTAAAATAAAATGTATTAAAAATAGATGTTACTTAAAATCGTAGCAATATTTGTCTAAATTTCAGTTTTTAATGTATGGTATAATCAAATAAGCTTTGGTGAGCATAAGATACTTTTTTTTTTAAATGCATAAAAAAATCTTACCCCAAATGTTTGAATGGTAGTTTTTCAATATGTATCCTGAAGACAATATTAACACAACAGAAATAGTTTTTATGAACTTGTTATAGATATTACAGTTGATGCAGCTGAATCATTGTCCTGCAGTAACACACTCCTCTTCTCTCCACAGCGGTGATGGCTTTCCTGTTTGATCTGAAAGATCTGGTTGATCTCATGTCCATTGGCACTCTGCTGGCTTACACACTAGTCGCGGCCTGTGTCCTGGTCTTGAGGTACGGCTTTTTAACAAAAGAGTTGGGTTGGGTAACATTAATGACCGGTATTTAATTTGGAATTCTGTCGCTTTAAGACCGAAGGCATGCATGAAATACTGATACACTTTGTTTTCACCCACCTGTTCACGTTCACTTAATCCATAACCTACTGTATTTAAGTGAGATACTCTACATGATAAACATTTGGACTGTTGTTTGTGTATTTGAGCACTGAGAACTGATCGCGCGCTGTATATGAGAACTGAGGAAGTGGAGATCACGTGCGAGAGAGAGCACTTCTATCAGCGTGATCCCGCCTTCACTAACTTTAAGTTTATCGACAACAAATTGTGACTCCCAGGAAAAACGGGACGTCTGATTACCTTATCCCCACCCCTTCGGGTGCTGAGGCCATCATTTCAGATCGCTAGTTCACATTTTATTAGTCTATCCATCCACTGCGGCTGCTACACTGACTATGCAAACGGCCCTTATCCGATCGCAATCCAATGACAGGGACGCACATTTTGAAGGACAACAGCCTATAGGATGCATTTTGAATGACCGGTAGTCCTCAAATAACATTATAGTCCAGTCTCGTCTAGTTAACGAATATGCGGAATTAATTTCGTCATAACTCGTCATCAGATATTATTTTTAGCTCGTCTTAGTCACAGAAAAAATATTAGTTAGCAAATATTTTTCGTTTTCGTTAACGAAATGAGCACTGGGAGTAACCCTCTAAATTTTTTGTTATTTTGGTCTTTTTGTTGGGATTTTTATTGATTTATTTACTTTTAAATGTCTAAAGATTTAGGTTTAGATGTAGTTAATGTTTGTTATTTCTAGTAAACTTTTTTTGTTGTTTTTGTTTTGTTTGTTTTTTGGCCAATGCCAAGTTCCGTCATGAAACTCCAGTTGGTGCAGGCTGATGGGTCCTTAATGCAAAATTATGATTTTCACAGCATTAAACTACTTGGCACAAGTTGCATATGCAGCCAATAAGCTTGCTGCTTTACATTTAAATAGTTTCCTCTGAAACCTTTCATCTCCCCAGCTCCAGCTTATAAATCTTCTGCATGTTATTAAATATGCTGTTTGTACAGCAGCGGTATGTCTTAAATAATCACCGCACCACATCGTCGACGTATGCACTGGTATTAGCAAGTTCCTGTACTTGCTTTGCAGCAGCAGCAAAAATATATAACAACAGCTAGTCAGTATAGCCAAGACACATTAACATTGTCATAAAAATGCCATTAGCATGCTAAACTCTTTCAAGAGTTGTCATAATAGAAACAGTTATAGTTTTAGTAAACAATAATAACGATAATTGATGGTTAGACTCCTATATTTCTCTCTCTCAGGTACCAGCCAGAGCAGCCCAGTGTGAATGTCCAGTATCAGAGAGCCAGCTGTCAGGAGGAAACCGAGGCCGACTCCATCAATGAGAGCAGTGCTGGTTTCCTGCCTGGATCTCAAGATCTCTGCACCCTCAGCAACCTTCTGTCCCCCAAAAACGAAGAGCCGTCGCGTCTCTCTGGCTTCACCGTCAACATCTGCACCAGTATATTAGGTTAGGCACGTGCGGATGCACATTTTAAAATAACGAATGTATTCACTTTATCAGCCTTGAGCTCTAAATAGATCAGCAATGAATTGACTTCACAGTGTGAGTCACAGCTTCCCTTCCTCCCTGTGCAGGTGTTCTGGTGTGTGTGTTCTGTGTCGTGGCGGTTCAGGGTGGATTTCAGATCTGGGCTCTTACGGTTCTTGCCGGTCTGGCTGTGGTTTGTTTCATCATCACCATGTTAATAGGGCGGCAGCCTGAGAGCAAGACAAAACTGTCTTTTAAGGTAAACAAATACCTGCATGCACACAGAGGGATATATATATATTTTTTAATTTTTATAATCAGTTTATAGCCGTTTGTAAAGATAACCGTGTGTGTGTGTGTGTGTGTGTACCCAAGGTCCCTCTGCTGCCGTTCCTTCCTGTCCTCAGCATGTTCATTAATGTGTACCTGATGATGCAGCTGGACGCAGGCACCTGGATGCGCTTCGCCATTTGGATGGTCATAGGTAAGTCAATAATTCGTCATCATATGTTCATAAGTTGCGCACAAATTTGTAATGATGCCAAACTTTTGATTTAATGTCTTCACTTCCAAGAGTTAATTAGATTAGATTAGATAAGATTAGATTAGATTCAACTTTATTGTCATTATGCAGAGTACAATACAGAGCTAATGAAATGCAGTTAGCATCTAACCAGAAGTGCAAGAATAAAGTGTTTTATATACATAAAAGTGCAGAGTAAGTGAAGCTGTGATATACAAAATGTACAGTGGAGTTGCTATATACAGTATTGAACAGTATATACAGAATATAAATAGGAATGCAAATGTAGGGATTGTATGTACGTTATGAACAGAGCAATGTAGGATTATATACACATTATGAACAGCAGCAACGTGAGAACAGTGGTAATAAATACATTGGGATGAGTCTGCAAAAGTATTTTTAATGTATTATATGTAAAATAACAGTAGAGCAATGATATTTTTTTTTCGATGGAGGATGAGAGGTTATCTAACTTAACAGACTAAGGTCTGTTAGTACAGTAGATGACTGTATTAAATGCAGAACTGAAGTCTATGAACAGCATTCTCGCATGTGTGTTTTGAGTGTCCAGGTGGTTGAGATGGCGTCCTCTGTTGACCTATTGTGGCGATAGGCAAATTTAAATGTTTTCTAGCAGGGAGACAAGATTTTAAGTGGGATGCAACCAGTTTCTCAAAGCACTTGGCAATGATGGGGGTGAGTGCAACAGGATGGAAGTCGTTAGGGACCGAGGCAGTGGAGTGTTTCGAAACTGGTACGATGGGGAGGTTTTGAAGATAGTGGGGACAGTTATTTGGGCCAGGGACAGATTGAAAATGTCTGTGAAGACCTCAGCCAGCTGCTCCGCACAGGCTTTAAGCACAAAACCAGGTATTCTGTCAGGGCCAGCTGCTTTCCGTGCATTCACCTTATGCAGAGTGGAGTAAACATCTGATGTGGAGAGTGAGAGGCAGTTCACTGGGTTGATGCTCAGCTTTGAGTGAGATATCCTTATTATTGTGATCAAAACGAGCGTAAAAGTGATTGAGCTCATCAGGGATGAAGGCTGCATCTCTTGCTTTGAGCAGGAGGCGAACCTCTCTGTTCATCCAGGGCTTCTGATTGGGGAAAATTAAATTTTTTTAATTTTTATATGCTTTACATTATAAATCTAGTGAAATGCTGTGAACTACTGCCTACAGAAATAGTAGAAATTATGCAACTGCCAAAATAAAGTGTCCCAAATTCCCCAGCACTGTGTTTACTATGAACTGAGATCATGAGCTGCTCACATATAAATGAACACAGTGCTGAAACAGCACAACAGCCCGAATACTTCATTCAGTTGTAGCCTTTTAGAGCACAATGTTAGAACTTACTTCAAAATGTATTGCGTATCACATCACGTCTAGTTAGGATGAGGAAATGCACAACCTTTAGTGGCTAATCACAGCAACATGATAAAACACAATGAACGGGTAGCTATTAATAATCAAAATACATTTTGATTACAGACAGAAAACAAGTACAAGGTGTTCTGCTGTCCTTGACCTTCTATGTTTCTTTCTAGGTTTTGTTATTTATTTCGGCTATGGAATCTGGCACAGCACAGAGGCGGCTTTGGCCAGTAACGACACGGAAGAAATCAACACCTTCAAACGGACAATGACAGACGAACCAGCCACACCGGAGAAAGAGGCTTTCTTGAGCAACGGTATTAATGTCAGAGCAGAGGAGAGCAGTGACCCTTGAGAAAACACTTGAAAAACCCTGTTACCGATGGCATTGTGTGCTCACTATAGCGATGTATGTGACTTACAACAACTGAAACGTCCAAACTGAGAGCTGCTATTGACGTTCAAGACAATGTCTTTTATGTGTTACTGTAGGTCCGAAGCACCTTTAAGCAGCATTACAACATGTGCCTATTATTATTTGCCTGTTATTCAGGTCAAACGTGAAGGACAGAATGAATGATTATGATGTGTACATAAGGATGCATACTGCATCATTGGAACTGTCGGTTCTTCCATTGTCGAATTGGTTTATTTTTATCTATTTATTTTTGTAGCATGTTGCTGTCATGCTTGATAAAATTGTTTTGTGCAAAACATATTGCGTTGTTACCCATAATTCCCTTTTTTGGTGTGAGTTTTGTATGTAATTTACTGATGTCGAGTTATTCAGAAAGACCTCTGCTGATAGCAACACAAAAATGACTCTTCTTAAGAAGAAATATTCATTTGACTTACTATGAGGTTTCAAATATTTATTTAGCTGACACAAGGTGCTTTAATTCAACTTTCTCAATCTGAGAAGGGGGTATCATGCTGCAAATCAGTTATGCTGTTAAGTCAGAGACATTTTTATCATTGGTTGGTCTGTAACTCTCCAGTGCCTTTTCTCACCCTTGTTTATTGACAGTCCTAATGTCTCCTCGCACTGACAATGACCTTTAGTGGCTGATACGAGTGCCTCCTCTCAGACTGTGAAGCAGTTGCCAAACCTTTTATCAATTAAAGACTTGGATCTGGGAAAATCTCTGTTCAGAGGGATTCTAATGCTTGTTTGTTCAATTCAGCTCTTGTGTGCATGCTGATTCTCTCTTCGCTGTTTTACATTTGCATCTGGTGTTGGGCTAAATATTTTTGTACAGTTTTTTGGGGGGGGACTTTTGTGTTGTGCTTTTATTGTCCAAATTTTAGTCTGTTTGTGTGAAGGCAAAAAGCCAAAGAATTCATTATGATTTGATTTGAAACTGCATTATTTTATTGATAAGTTGCATAAAAAAAGAAGCCTTAACAGAACTTTTGGAAACACTGATGCCTTATTGCATGTGTCACAGTCACAGTATGTTTTCTACGTCGTATTTTAAGTAATTGAATAAATGAAAACTTGATTGTTAATACCACAATTAAGCGAACTGCAAATTTACTGTAAATATCAGCTGTTTTTTTTTTGCATTATTTTCTTGGTTATAAGGAAAGTTTCCCGGGTTTTTTTTTTGTTTGTTTGTTTTTTTTGTACACTGCAGATATTTAAACTGGTTTGATTTAATGTCAGTTGTGTATATTTTAACACCAAATGTGAGTACCTTGAAAACAGCGTTGTCATGTGCAGAGCTGTGTCCCTCCTGTAAATAAATTTGAGAGCAATGCTTTTACACCTATACTATGGAATATGTTGTTTATCTGAATGTAAAGCAGTTGGATATAGATATAGATTTGAACACCACTAATTTATGCAATACCAGTCTCACTTTATAGTGATATTAAAACCTAGTACTTTTTTAAGACCAGAGACAAAATATTAAATGAAAGTTAAGGTTTCTTCATGGTGCACATTAAGCTTTGCCCACATAGATATGCACAATTAATGCTTTATAACCCTTGGCAAGAATTATGGAACCACCACACTTAGATGATGTTCAGCCAAATATTTTACTTTGTAAAAATTAAGCAAAATCACAGATATAACCCAAACCATTTATTGTTTAATAATTCAACACTGGTTATGTGAAACATAATTCAAATCAAATTAGTCTAAATGAATGGAGAATTGTTTTCCGTATCAATCAGAGTAAAAATTATGGAATCATTCAATGTTAAGGGAAAGAATATAGAATCGGCTTCTAATTTTCTTTTCTGAAAAAAAAAGAAAGTTACCAGCACATATCTAAAATGCTTATTAGTAAGCAGTTAAAAGAGAGTGCTTGAACACCTTAAAGGGATAGTTCACTTTGGAATTACATTTTGGTATGTTTTAGTTTACCTCAAGCACATCCAAGATGTAAGTGTCTTTGTTTCCGCAGTAGTTTCAATTTTGATATTTTTAGGTCAAGTCGTTCTTGACTTGCAACCTTGCAACCTTGCAGCCTATTACAAGTCTAGCTTTTGGAGTGAACTTTGTTTGCGGACCAATTCTGGGGAGGGTAACAGTGTACTTGAATGTCCTCCATTTGTACACAATCTGCCTGATTGTGGATTTGTTGAGTCAAAACTCTTTAGAGATGTATTTGTAACCTTTTCTAGGTTTTTCTAGGTCCTCAGAGATCTCCTTTGTTCGTGCAATGATTCACTTCAACACACGATCAGACTTTGATAGATCCCTGTTCTCTAAATAAGACAAGGCAGGCATTGAGACCTGATTGTCATTTCACTGAATTAAAACACCTCTGTTGATCCCAGTGGGATCTCGATGTACAGCTCATCGAGCTGTCACAATGCATGTCCGTTCCTCCAGAGTGTCCCGCTGGCAAAATCTATGTGCCTTAAGATCTCTGCACTTCTCTCATCTCCTCTGCTCATTTGTCTGTTGGGACATGTCACCCCAGCATCAGTAAAACATACTCTACCCTCCATCAAAAATACTGGTGGCCGAACATGCACGACGACATCAAGACGTTTATCCAGGGATGTACGCTCAGTGCTATGACCAAGGTCCCACGCCAGCTACCCATCGGGAAGCTACTCACCGTTGCCTATTCCTCATCGTCCCTAGTACCATATTAGAGTTGTCTTTGTCAACAATCTCTCAGTCTCCGACGGTAACACATGTATTCTTGTGGCCATCGATTGATTTCTCTAAGGCATGCAAATTAATCCCCCTGAAAGTCCTGCCTACAGCCTCTGATACCGCGGAGTTACTGTTTGAACACGTGTTCCGAAATTACGGAATTCCTTAAGACATCGTGTCAGACAGAGGACCCCAGTGTGGCGGTCATTCTTTGCCCTCCTCAGTGTTACAGTGAGCTTAACTTCTGGTTATCACCTGCAGACAAATGGCCAAACAGAACGAAAAATTCAGGATGTCAGCCGCTTACTTTGGACAATCTGGGTAGAATAAACCCAAAACATCAAAACATCCACAAACCTGACCCCGTTCCAGTTTTTCCTGGGCTATCAGCCTCCACTGTTCCCCTGGTCCGGTGAGCCATCAGAACTCCTCGCCGTTAATGCCTGGTTCCAAAACAGTGAGAGGGTTTAGAACCATGCACACCACCACCTTCAACAGGCAGTAAATCACCACCGGCACTTTGCTGATACTCACCGCCACCAAACTCCCACCTACCAACATGGGCAATTGGTATGGCTCTCCACCCATGATATCCAGTTGAGGCAACCATGTCGCAAGTTAAGCCAAAGATACATCAGTCCATTCCTTGTGGAGTATCTAGAATCAACCCGGTCACTTACCGACTTCAACTACCCGCTCAGTATCGGATACACCCCACCTTTCACGTCTCCCTTTTGAAAGCACATCACATACCTGTCTCTGTTCCCTCTGCAGACCTGGCCCCTGACGATAATCCACCGATACCGCCCATAGAAGCTGAGCCCATCTACACGATCAAGGAGATACTGGACTCCCAACGTCGTGGTAGATGATTTGAGTACCTGGTCGACTGGGAGGATTATAGTCCAGAAGAAGAGAGGTGTTGGGTAGCTCCCTACCTCCTCACTGAATTTTATGCTCAGCATCCGGGGTAACCAGCTCTACGACCCTGCGTCGGGGGCCGAGGTTCGCTGGTGCGGACTCTGGAGGGGGGGTGGGGGGCTTAATGTCAGGGACCAGTCAAGCCCCATCCCCCTCACAACTATCACTCTCCCCAGAGTTCTAATCACTCGCATCGGCTCACCATTAGCAACCTCATCACAACACACCATAAAACACTCAACACAGCCCCAGTTCACAATGTCAAACCTCCAACAGGAACAGACTTTATGCTGTTGTCTCCTGACCTGCGGATGCACCAAGGATTCGAAATGTAACGTATACTCACCTTTGAAACACTAACCTATGTGTTGTTGTCCTACTGCTTCCAGGACTCCCGCTTAACCCCCTGTTACCTGTGATCCGATGGTCATCTGAACTTCCAGTGTTTCCCTCCAAGCTTGCTTGATTGTGTCAGCATATGAAAGAAAAGGAGACAAGTATTTAGTGACGGCTTGGCATTGACATATCTCCAGTAGACGTTCTCACCAGCATTCAACCCCGCACTGAGTAATCTGCACCGAACCTGCACCAGAAGTCACTGAATACTCACCTTGCACTTGTGATTCAGAAATAAACACTGTGTTTGGATTCACTTACCTCTGCCTCTCGTATATATTCTGACAGAAACAGCCCCTTCTAACTTTACATTCATGAGTATCTGCAGGACAGTTAGGAGAGGTGGATGTTTAGCTGTTCTATATAAAGATGTCTATCAATGCAAGCGAGTGTGATTTGGTCTGTAGGTGTCTTTTGAAAATCTAGGGATTAGGCTGAAATGTGCTCCATGCATTCTGTTTATCATTATTTACATGCCTCCAAAATACTATCCAGCCTTTGCTGAAGATTTCACTGAAATGCTATCGATAATTTTCTCAGAGTTTGACTGTTTTTCTATTGCAGGGGATTTTAATATTCACTTGTATAATGCAGAAAACAAAACTACAAAAGAATATAACCGTTTTAAACACTTTTGACCACTTTTGATTCAGCATGTGTATGGACCCACACACAAATGTGGCCATAGTTACTCTAGATTTAGTCATCAGGAGAGGTCTATTTAATCCATTGTTATTAAGGACATAGCACTTTTTGATCACTTCTATATTTTCTTTGATTTACAGGTGTATCTCGATAAATTAGAATGTCGTGGACAAGTTAATTTATTTCAGTAATTCAAGTAAAATTGTGAAACTTGTGTATTAAATGTAGTTTAAGTAGTTTACGTATTTGATTCTTTTAACTGTGATGATTTTTGGCACACATTTAACAAAAACCCACACATTCACTATCACAACAAATCAGAATATGATGCCATGCCAATCAGCTAATCCATTCAAAACACCTGCAAAGGTTTCTTGAGCCTTCAAAATGGTCTCTCAGTTTGGTTCAGTAGGCTACATAGTCATGGGGAAGACTGCTGATCTGAGAGTTGTCCAGAAGACAATCATTGACACATTTCAGGAGGGTAAGCCATAAACATTTATTGCCAAAGAAACTGGCTGTTCACAGAGTGCTGTATCCAAGCATGTTAACAGAAAGTTGAGTGGAAGGAAAAAGTTTGGAAGAAAAAGATGCACAACCAACTGAGAGAACCGCAGCCTTATGAGGATTATCAAGCAAAATCAATTCAATAATTTGAGTGAACTTCCCAAGTAATGGACTGAGGCTGGGGTCAAGGCATACAGACGTGTCAATGAATTTGGCTACAGTATTCCTCTATATATACCTCTTGTTAAGCCACTCCTGACCCACAGACAACGTCAGAGGCATCTTACCTGGGCTAAGGAGAAGAAGAACTGGACTGTTGCCCAGTGGTCCAAAGTCCTTTTTTTCAGATGAGAGCAAGCTTTGTATTTAATTTCAAAACCAAGTTCATAGAGTCTAGAGGAAGGGTGGAGAAGCTCATAGCCCAAGTTGCTTTAAGTTCAGTGTTAAGTTTCCACAGTCTGTGATGATTTGGGGTGCAATGTAATCTGATGGTGTTGGTCCATTGTGTTTTTTGAAAACCAAAGTCACTGCACCTGAAGAAATCTTTGAGCAGTTCATGCTTCCTTCTGCTGACCAGCTTTTTGAAGATGCTGATTTCATTTCCCAGCAGGATTAGGCACCTGCCCACACTGTCAAAAGCACTAAAAGTTGGTTAAATGACCATGGCGTTGGTGTGCTTGACTGGCCAGCAAACTCATCAGAACTGAACCCCATTGAGAATCTGTGGGTTATTGTCAAGAGGAAAATGAGAAACAAGAGACCAAAAAAATGCAGATGAGCTGAAGGCCACTGTCAAAGAAACCTGGTCTTTCATACAAACTGATAACCTCATTGCAATGCTGAATTGAGGCAGTAATTAAAGCAAAATTAGCCCCTACAAGTATTGAGTACACGTACAGTAAATTAACATTCTTTCCAGAAGGCCGACAATACGCTAAAAAAAATATATTTATATATTATTTTTTTTTAACATTTACATTTAATCATTTAGCAGACGCTTTTATCCAAAGCGACTTACAAATGAGAACAATAGAAGCAGTCAGGTCAACAAGAGAACAACAACAGAATACAAGTGCCATGACAAGTCTCAGTTAGTCTAGTATAGAATGCATAGCCAGGTATATATAATATTTTTTTTTTATTATTAAATGAAAAAGACAAGAAAAGGAAAAGTACTGGTGTTAGTAGGTTAAGTGCAGGCGAAAAAGATGAGTCTTTAGATGTTTCTTGAAAATGAGTAAAGACTCAGCTGTACGAATTGAGATTGGGAGGTCATTCCACCAGCTGGGCACAGTCCAGGAAAAGGTCCGTGAGAGTGATTTTGAATTTCTTTGGGATGGCACCACAAGGCGTTGTTCACTTGCAGAGCGCAAACTTCTGGAGGGCACATAGGATTTAACCAGTGAGTTTAGGTAAGTTGGTGCCGTGCCAGTGGTCGTCTTGTAGGCAAGCATCAGTACCTTGAATTTGATGTGAGCAGCTACTGGTAGCCAGTGTAACCTGATGAGGAGAGGAGTAACATGAGCTTTTTTTTGGCTCATTGAAGACAACCCTCGCTGCTGCATTCTGGATCATTTGCAGAGGCTTGACAGAACATGCAGGAAGCCCCGCCAGGAGAGCATTACAATAGTCCAGTCTGGAGAGAACAAGAGCTTGGACAAGAAGTTGGGTTGCTTGTTCTGACAGCAAGGGTCTAATCTTCCTAATTTTGTACAGTATTGTTCAAAATAATAGCAGTACAATGTGACTAACCAGAATAATCAAGGTTTTTAGTATATTTTTTATTGCTACGTGGCAAACAAGTTACCAGTAGGTTCAGTAGATTGTCAGAAAACAAACAAGACCCAGCATTCATGATATGCACGCTCTTAAGGCTGTGCAATTGGGCAATTAGTTGAAAGGGGTGTGTTCAAAAAAATAGCAGTGTCTACCTTTGACTGTACAAACTCAAAACTATTTTGTACAAACATTTTTTTTTTTCTGGGATTTAGTAATCCTGTGAATCACTAAACTAATATTTAGTTGTATGACCACAGTTTTTTAAAACTGCTTGACATCTGTGTGGCATGGAGTCAACCAACTTGTGGCACCTCTCAGCTGTTATTCCACTCCATGATTCTTTAACAACATTCCACAATTCATTCACATTTCTTGGTTTTGCTTCAGAAACAGCATTTTTGATATCACCCCACAAGTTCTCAATTGGATTAAGGTCTGGAGATTGGGCTGGCCACTCCATAACATTAATTTTGTTGGTTTGGAACCAAGACTTTGCCCGTTTACTAGTGTGTTTTGGGTCATTGTCTTGTTGAAACAACCATTTCAAGGGCATGTCCTCTTCAGCATAGGGCAACATGACCTCTTCAAGTATTTTAACATATGCAAACTGATCCATGATCCCTGGTATGCGATAAATAGTAGGAGAAACATGCCCATATCATGATGCTTGCACCTCCATGCTTCACTGTCTTCACTGTGTACTGTGGCTTGAATTCAGAGTTTGGGGGTCGTCTCACAAACTGCCTGTGGCCCTTGGACCCAAAAAGAACAATTTTACTCTCATCAGTCCACAAAATGTTCCTCCATTTCTCTTTAGGCCAGTTGATGTGTTCTTTGGCAAATTGTAACCTCTTCTGCACATGCCTTTTTTTTTAACAGAGGGACTTTGCGGGGGATTCTTGAAAATAGATTAGCTTCACACAGACGTCTTCTAACTGTCACAGTACTTACAGGTAACTCCAGACTGTCTTTGATCATCCTGGAGGTGATCATTGGCTGAGCCTTTGCCATTCTGGTTATTCTTCTATCCATTTTGATGGTTGTCTTCCGTTTTCTTCCACGTCTCTCTGGTTTTGCTCTCCATTTTAAGGCATTGGAGATCATTTTAGCTGAACAGCCTATCATTTTTTGCACCTCTTTATAGGTTTTCCCCTCTCTAATCAACTTTTTAATCAAAGTACGCTGTTCTTCTGAACAATGTCTTGAACGACCCATTTTCCTCAGCTTTCAAATGCATGTTCAACAAGTGTTGGCTTCATCCTTAAATAGGGGCCACCTGATTCACACCTGTTTCTTCACAAAATTGATGACCTCAGTGATTGAATGCCACACTGCTATTTTTTTGAACACACCCCTTTCAACTAATTCAACTAATTGCCCAATTGCACAGCCTTAAGAGCGTGCATATCATGAATGCTGGGTCTCATTTGTTTTCTGAGAATCTACTGAACCTACTGGTAACTTGTTTGCCACGTAGCAATAAAAAAATATATGAAAAACCTTGATTATTCTGGTTAGTCACATTGTACTGCTATTATTTTGAACAATACTGTATAAGGCAAACCTGCAGGACCGGGTCGTTGTAGCAATGTGGTCAGTGAAGCTTAATTGATGATCCATCACAACTCCTAGGTTTCTGGCTGTCCTCGAAGGAGTTATGGTTGACGAGCCCAGCTGTATAGAGAAGTTGTGATGAATCAATGGGTTAGCTGGAATCACCAGTAGTTCAGTCTTTGTAAGGTTAAGCCGAAGGTGATGGTCATTCGTCCAGCTAGAAATGTCACTCAGACAGGCTGAAATGCGAGCAGCTACCGTTGGGTCATCAGGCTGGAATGAGAAGTAGAGTTGGGTGTCATCAGCATAGCAGTGATAAGAAAAGCCATGCTTCTGAATGACAGATCCTAAAGATGTCATGTAGATGGAGAAGAGAAGTGGTCCAAGTACTGAGCCTTGAGGAACCCCAGTAGCAAGGTGGTGTGACTTTGAAACATCACCCCTCCAAGACACACTGAAGGATCTGTCAGAGAGGTAGGACTTAACCCACAGGAGAGCAGTTCCAGAGATCCCCATCTTTCTGAGGGTGGACAGGAGAATCTGGTGATTAACAGTGTCAAAAGCAGCAGACAGGTCCAGTAAGATGAGTACCGAGGATTTTGAAGCTGCTCTTGCTAGTCGCAGGGCTTCAGTAACCGAGAGCAGAGCAGTCTCAGTTGAGTGGCCACTTTTGAAGCCAGATTGGTTGCTGTCCAGGAGGTTGTTCTGTCCAAGGAACATAGAAAGCTGGTTGAACACAGCCCGCTCAAGTGTCTTTGCAATGAATGGAAGCAGGGATACCGGTCTGTAGTTTTCAAGAAGCGCTGGATTTAGAGATGGTTTCTTGAGCAGTGGGCTTACCCGAGCCTGCTTGAATGCTAAGGGAAATGTTCCAGATTGAAGAGAGGAGTTGATAATGTGAGTAAGTGAAGGTATGACTGAAGAAGAGATCGCTTGAAGGAGGTGAGTGGGGATAGGATCAAGTGGACAAGTAGTAGGATGATTGGACAGGAGAATTTTGGAGACGTCCATCTCTGAGAGTGGGGAGAAGGAGGATAAAGAGTGTGCATCGGTCATTGTGAAGTTTTCCTCAGTCTGCGGTGTGGAGAATTGGTCACTGATGGATCTTGTCTTATCTGTGAAGAAAGCTGCAAAGTCGTCCGCTGTAAGAGTCGATGGAGGAGGTGGAGGCGGCGGATTAAGAAGAGAAGAGAAAGTCTTGAAGAGTGTCCGAGCCTCACAGCAGCTGTTAATTTTGTTTTGGTAGTAGGATGTTTTAGCTGTGAAGACATTTGCAGAGAAGGAAGAGAGGAGAGATTGATACATAAAGTTTTTTTGATTTTTGCCATTTCCTCTCTGCAGCCCTGAGTTTAGAGCGATGTTCACAGAGAACCTCGGACAGCCAGGGGGCAGATGGGGCAGTGCGTGCTGGTCTAGACAACAGTGGGCAAAAGTTGTCCAAGCAAGATGTTAAAGTGGAGCAAAGAGTGTCCGTAGCACTGTTCGTGTCCAGAGCAGAAAACTGAGAGAATGGTGGAAGAGAGGATGAAACCACAGCAGATAGGCGAGATGGAGAGAGTGAGCGTAGGTTCCGTCGAAAGGTGACCTGCGTTGGAGTGTGTGCCACTTCAGGAGTAAGTGCTAGGTTAGCAGTAATGAGGAAGTGATCAGAGGTGTGCAGTGGAGCAACTGAAGAGGTGTCCACAGAGCAACAGCGCGTGTAGATTAGGTCAAGTTGGTTGCCCGATTTGTGAGTCGCTGTAGTAGACACTAGCTTGAGATCAAATGAGGTGAGCAGAGTTTTGAAGTCAGCAGCCTGGGGTTTATCTAAGTGGATGTTGAAGTCACCAAGCAGTACCAGAGGAGTACCATCTTCAGGAAAGTTTGATAGCAGCACATCCAACTCCTCCAAGAAGTTTCCCAGTTGACCTGGAGGACGATAAATGACCACAAAGTGAATTTTAACAGGATGGGTTACAGTAATGGCATTGTGATTCAAATGAACCAGTACCTGTAGGTGATGGCTGAAGTTCAAATTTCCATTCTTTAGATATAAGGAGACCCGTACCTCCACCCCTCCCAGTGGTACGAGGAGTGTGGGAACAAGTGAAATTAGTAGAGAGGGCTGCAGGGGTGGCAGTATCTTCAGGTTTGATCCAAGTCTCTGTCAGGGCCATGAGGTTGAGACCGGAATGGGTAGCAATAGAGGAAATGAAGTCTGCTTTGTTAACTGCAGACTGGCAGTTCCAGAGACCAACTGGAATAAAGAGCATAGTAGTAGAGGTCAGAGGGACATGGCGTAGGTTTGTCAGACAGGCCTTCCTGCGACGTACATAGCGTGCTCTCCGAGTGTTAGTAGTGATAGTAGAGATCTGAAAGCACATAGTGACTACAAGTGTAAGATATATTTGAGAACAAACTATACAAAGAGTGGAAAAAAAGAGAAAAGCAATACTCAGGTGCCCTGTCGGTGTCCTTGCTCGGTGGAGTCGCGCAGGTAGAGTCGATTGTCTTTACACTCGTCGGTCTTCACACGAGGAGGGTTCACACGAGGAGGGTTCACACGAGGAGGGTTCACACAAGGAGGGTTCACACAAGGGTTGCCGCGACCGCTGCCGCGGTGAAACCAAGTGCTTTGTATTAGCCTGATTACCTGTGATTGAAGTCAGCTGGACACGCCTCACTATTTAGCAGATCAAAACCAGGCAGTCCCGCGATAGGCAAACGCAAAACCAAGCGCCACTTTCAGCACGTATTAACCACGGTAAGACACACACAATTTAAACCAAAAAACTTTCCTAGCAATGATGATCACACACTAGTCTGATGAGAAAACAAGACAAAACACTCACAAGCTGCTGTCCTTCTATGTTGCTCGACTGTTTCTTCTTGTTATAGCACATCGGTCGGGTGCGGGTTGTTTATACATAGACCCGCGCATCACTGATTTACATTACATTTACATTTATTCATTTAGCAGACGCTTTTATCCAAAGCGACTTACAAATGAAGACAGTGGAAGCAATCAAAAACAACAAAAAAGAGCAATGATATCTAAGTGCTATAACAAGTCTCAGTTAGGTTAACACAGTCATTTGTTGATTAATGCTTATTGGAGACGCGAACCATTTCAAATGATTCAGTTAGATTCGGTGAACTGGTTCAAGAAGATCCGGTTACATTGAATGATTAGTTTACGAAACCGGATATCAGATGGCTTTGAACTTTTAACAGTTGCAACTGTTATTATGACACGATATGACATCTGTTTGTAATAAATCATGTCATTAGGAATTAACGTTATGTCAAGTGTTATAACATCTGTTTGTTATACAGACCTCCAGTACGCGACAGCTTCTTTGTTTAGCTGTTGTACTGAGGATGCGCTTTTACATCCTTTTCATATTTTTCATGAAATGAAATGTTTCATTTTTTTTTTTACGGTCTCCTGTATGTAATACAGACTCCGAACCTCTGGTATCTGATGTGACATATGTTTAAATCAGACTGAAGGGTGCACATTTAGCTAGCGCAGATGTTTTGGTTGTGAGAAAGAGATATTAGTTTCAGAACAATTTGAAAAATAAGTAAATATCAATTTTAAGAGATAAAGATTCATGTTAATTTAATGCTATGGACATTGACAGTGTTGTCAGTGCATTTGTTTATGTTTAAAATAAAATTACATCACTAAAGGTGTCAATAAATGAGTAATATAAAAGAGGAAAATATTGCAATAAAATGACACACACACACATATTCTAATGGTTGTTTTTCTGATTGCCGATATATAAAAACATAGGGTTAAATAAAATACATAACGTTGTATACTGAATTGAAAATAATGAAATAAAAATGTTTAGCTTGATGAATAAAAAAAAGATTAAAATATGAATCTTTGAGTTTACATTTGTCTTACATTTTTCAGGGGTTGGTATGGATATTATGACTTACACAATGCTGGTGGATAGTTTAAGCTGAATTCAGAGTGCAGAATGTTTCTCCTCAGTGGGGGAGGGGGGCAGCAAACAGGCACTAAACAAGCCAATGCACATTGCCATGCAATTACTGCATCCAGCTGCCGCTGATCACAGCGTGCATAAGTAGGCCTCTTGAATTTTGACAATTATGCATGGGCTCTGTAAAGGGGGGAAAAATCATGGATGATAAGGTTTATTCTATATATATATATATATATATATATATATATATATATGTATATATGTATATATATATATATATATATATATATATATATATATATATATATATATATATATATATATATATATATAGAGAATAAACCTTATCATCCATGATGATAATAATATATTATATTATATATATATATATATATATATATATATATATATATATATATCCTGGAAAGTATAACTCTACTCAAAACTACCCTGAGTTAGTGGGGGAGTAACAACCATATGCTCCTGCAATGTTAGACAGGGAACGGGCCTGCAAGTGGCTCCAAAGGGTTACAGGGATTTGTCCTGCGCCCAGCCTAGGGGAGCGGGGGGGCTAAATTGCAAGCCAACCCACTTGAACCCATTGGTCGAGCGATTAGCTCAACGGGCTGAGCGGAGCCAGCTCTAGAGGCCCAAACATCTCTGTTCGGCAGGGTCTGACAAACTGTCACTTCACAGAGTGAAAGATGGCCTAACCCTGCCAGACTGATCCTACCTCAGCTACCACTCTGCATTACTCGATCACCCCTGAATGTAGAGAAAGGGGCGGGCCTTGGCCAACAACTCCCATTTAAGGGAGGAGGCTGAAATCTATGGGAGGAAGCCTAACACATAATGAATGCGGCAGCTATACTTAGCAACACACCTCCAATATCCCTAGCATAGCCTAGGCCAGCTACAGAGGCGGCCCGGATGAGGGCCGACCTACAAGCATAGATCTACCTGAGGGCTCAGAATAGCCACAGCCTACTTGATTGAGAGGCTGTGAAACACTCAACCTACTGAAACCTTACGGAGCTCAAGGGAGCGAGTACTCAGGATACCAATGTCACAAACCGATAGGCAGGACATCTATCTGAAGATCTATCTGAAAAGCCAGCGTCAGTCTAAACCTAAAGCAAAAAAGCTCTCCTTTTTTTTTTTTTTAGGAAGACCAACTACACTACCCCTGGGTGGCTAATAGCCCTGAGGCTAAACAGAAATGAGCGGTGGCCCACCACGCATATAAAATGTTATGACAGGAAGGCCATCACATACTCAGCACAGAAGACAAATCTTCTTTGAGCTTCTTCCTAATTCGTTCTAGCCACCAACTGGGGGAGGCTTCAGGGCCCTAAAGTCCAATACTTTAATTGCTCCTCTAAGAATGACCCCCTAGGTCTATACAGGGAACAAGGTCTGTAGAGAAGTACAAATCAGTATTAGTTATAAACACAGAATTTTACAAACCAAAAAGTTCAGCTGCGGCGTGCTGAGTGAAGACTCGCCAGAGAGTTCTCAATGAATCTGGGGTCCACCACCTTTACATGCCTAAAAGAGGCACTCACATTAACCAGTTGCTACGGTGGGCCATCAGAACATAGTTCTCATTATAAGGCCCATCCCCAGAGCTGGTGTAACGTAAACGGCTGGGGAATCAAGAAGAGGGAGAGGGCTGGTAGAAAAGGCCCTCCGGGGAGATCAAACCCTACTTCCGCTGAGCGTTGCTGCACTTGTGCTGAATGACCTCCCTTAAGTCCCTCTTCTTACGGGAGGCTTGCCTCCTCTGTGTCCTACTCATCCATGGAGGGGGCGCACAAGACCTCTGGTCCTGTCTACAGTCCTCAGACCAAGACGGACTAGGTCCTCCCGCCTGCCTGGGCTGGGGCCCGGATCTCATCGGTATACAGGTCTTAAAGGCGGCTGAGCGCGCCTTTGCTTCCCTAAACTTTCCAACCACCGCCTCAACGCAGGAGAAACTGGTGAATCAAGGAGAAGGGATTTTTCTTTCTCCCCAATATCAGCAAAGTTGAGCCACAGATGCTTCTCCATGGCCACCATCGCCACCGTCGATCAGCCGATCGCGGCAGCAGTCTGTTTTTATGGCCCGGAGAGATAAATCTGTGGTCCAGCGCAACTCAGCGACCGCCTCAGGGGACAGCCCTGCCCCCTGTTCGAGATCCTGCGGAAGGTCAGCTTGGTAGGCTTGGAGCACTGCCATGGTATGAAGGGCAGCACCAGCCTGACCTGCTGCCGTGTATGCTCTGCCATTCAAGCGAGCCGTGGTTTTAAGGGGCTTGGATGGCAGAGTCTGAGCTTTTAGTGTCGACACCCGCCCAGATACGAGATAGTTCGCAAACGTCTCATCAATGGGCGGCATCGACACATAACCATACTCCCCGATCCCCTCAACATCAGCAAAATTACCCCGCTGATGTCGATGAATGCGGGCAGAGTATGGTTTCTTCCATGCCCTCTCGATATCTGAATGGAGATCAGGAAGGAATGGAAGACTCTGCTGAGCTGGTGGTCTATGTTCAGGGAAAAAAAACGATCATCCAAACGACCGCGAACGATCTCTCCCTGAGCAGTTTGTCAGTGGCGCGCTCCATAACTTCCACCAACTCTGCGTACACGGGGCAGGGTGGCTGACGAGGTTGAGGATCCAAATCATCCTCCTCAGACATCTCTTGCCCAGCCCGAAGAGCACTCGCTGCAGTATCAGTAGGAGAATCATCTCCGTCATCCACCTGCAGCTCACTCTCGTCAGCTGATGACGCGTCCGAGAGGTTAACACCCCTCTCGAGATTGTCAGCGAGCTCCATCTGGGAGCCCCATGAAGCCCGTCGCCACTCTGCCTCGGCACGAGCAGGACCCGATCCGCGAGGACCAGATGCTGAACTCTCTTCCCTCGAGAAGCGAGCCTGACGAGAGCGGAGCGTTCTCATAGGAAAACGCTCACAATTTGCACAAGATGCTCCCTCAAGAGCATCCTGTGCGTGCTCTTCACCCAAACAATACACACACATCTCGTGAGTGTCACCCGGCGACAAATATCTTGCGCACGGCCAGCACATTTCACAAAATTTTTAGGACTTGCCTTAGATGTGCATTTCATCTTCGCTTTAAGCAGACATTTAAATCAGATAAAACAGTCCCTTAAGACGAAAAGGATATTGTCTTGGTTTCAAAGTGCCCTTTTTATATATCCAGGTTGCACGCTCATCATTCAAGCTGATTATTCACAGCTGTCGACGGTCAACATGATTGCTGTGAGTTGATATTTGATTTCAGATGCGATTTTGATGCGAGGGATCACCACAACAGAGCAGACGGGACAGAAGTCCACCAGGGAGGAGCAGAGACCATCACAGTGGAGTCGATGGCACAGGAAAGCAAGTCTGGTTAGGTAGGACTGAAACGGAGTACATAAACGGATTAATGGTGGTCCTTCGTGGCCATGATAAGGCGGGTAGAAAGTTCAAAGGCCTCCATAGCCCTGATAGGACAGAACAAGAGGTTATGGACAGCCTTCATAGCTGTGACAGAGCAGGACGAAATTTCACAGATGGCCTTCATAGCCATGACAGGACAGAGTTTATGGATGGCCTCCATAGCCATGACAGGACAGACAGTGAGTTGGTGGACGACCTCAGTCGCTGTGACAGGACAGTCCGTGAATTCATGGATGGGTACAACTAACACCTCTGGAGGTTCTGCAGCGGTTGCTGCAACCTCGGGAGGTTCTACAGAAGAATCAGCTGCCACCTCTGGAAACATAGTAGGTGCCGCTGTCTCACAAGTCTCAGTGGTGGTATATGTAGCCCAAACACTCCATAAAACAATACCCACTGTGGGAAGCACTGCAGACAAGGGAAAGGGAACAGGAGAGCTACAGTAAATGAGTTTTGGGATACCCGCTGCACATGCTGCCATTCATACTGGATGCCAGTCTGGGAGAACAGACCTCGATGATCTAGGTGCAGCTGACAGGAAGTGACCCAACTCTGGATGATCAGCTGAGGCGTGATGAGACTCTGGACAATCAGCTGTGAAGTGACTCAATTTATGATCAATTGTGACTTGACGTGACTCATAAAGATCAACGGTGACTTGACTTTTTTCTGGAGGAAGTGCCACGACCTGACATCCATTTAGAGGGGGCATGCAAGGACCGGGTTCTGGGCTGGTGGCCATCTTGTGCAGTGGCTCTAGGCTGGTGGCCACCTTGTGCAGTGGCTCTGGGCTGGTGGCCATCTTGTGCAGTGGCTCTGGGCTGGTGGCCATGTTGTGCAGTGGCTCTGGTGGTTCAAGCTCCGCTGCAATCTGCACTTGACAATGCACCCCCCCCCCCCCAAAAAAAGATAATTATTTAGAGTTTTAACACAGTCCTCTTGCTCACCCACAGTGAACGGAGAGCCACATAACAAAAGAGCACACTCCATGAGGTCACTCAACCTGCATTTAAATTCCCCTCCAGGTAACAATGATTTAGTTGGTTCACGGTGTCCAAAATGGAAGAAGTCATCATAAAGCAGTACTTGATATGACTACTCACAGAACCGGTGAACATACTCCTCAATAGATAGGCCTCCTTGATGAAAATGTAATAGCTGGGTAGGTGAAACGCTAACATAGAAGTGGGAACAGGGCTGCCGGATCCTAGTACGGCAAAGTCTGTGATGCAGAGTCAGAAACTTTCGGATCCATTTGCAGTATATTTAATTAGAGAATGGTCAGAGAGGCAGTAATCATAACAGAATCAGAAACAATTCAATTCAAGTTTTTGTATATCGCTTTTTACGATACAAATAATTGCAAAGCAACAGACAATTTTCTACAATATTTAGCAGTAGCCTATAAGCGGTGACTGTCAGTTTGTGCGGATGACAGGATTTTTCTGAAAAATGTATACAAGACGTAGTCAACCAGATGATGAACACTATTAACAGAAATTATTAAATGATGCAATCAAACTTGTAGCAACATTTGTTAGTTCTGTATATGTTGTTTCAGAGTTAGCATCATCTGAGGTCCTCTGAGTCTGAGGAGTTGGCATCATTCTTAGGTGTTCTGGATCCAGACTGGAGCTTGTGTAAATCCTAGTTAGCAAAACAGAGAAACAAAGACATAATTAGCGTAGCTGCTGTTTCAACAAAGTTTAATTAATAAGTTTAACCCAAGCTAAAGCATAATGCGCATTTGAAAGGATACAACTGCAGTCACAAATTATGAGATGCATTATTCGAATGCTTGGCGAAAGAGCATTTTGGGACCTTAGGGAGAGTGATGGATTGTAGTGGGTTATAAGGCTAATTAGGTATGCTGGAGCTAAACCATTTAGGGCCTTATTGGCAAGTAATAATAATTTTTAACCCATACAGAACTTAATAGGTAGCCAGTACAGAGATTGTAAATTGGGGTAATGATAATTTTCCTGACCTGGTAAGGACTCCAGCTGTTGCATTTTGGACTACCTCTAGCTTATTTATTGAAGATGCAGGACAACCACCTAGAAGTGCATTACAATAGTACAGTCTAGAGGTCATGAATGCATGAACTACCTTTTCTGCATCAGAAACAGGAAACATGTTTCATAGCTTGCCAATGTTTCTAAGATGGAAGACTGCAGTTTTTGTAACTTGGGAAATATAGTTTTCAAAAGACAAGTTGCGGCCTAATATAACACCCAGATTTGACTATAAAAAGGAAGTAACAGTACACCGTCTAGTTGCAAACTGTAGTCTACTAGATTGTGTATGTTTATTTGGTCCAATAATTAATATCAGTCTTACCAGAATTGAATATGAGAAAAATGATTGGTCATCCAATCTTTACAACTTTACACACTCTGTTTGCTTAGATAATTTAGAAGTTTCATCTGGTCTCGTTGAGATATATAGTTGAGCATCATCAGCATAACATTGGAAACTAATCCCGTATTTTCTAATAATATTACCAAGGGACAACGTGTAGATTGAAAATAGAATGGGACCTAGGACGGATCCTTGTGGCACTCCATATTTTACTGGTGATAAATGAGATGACTCCCATTTAAATAAACAAAATGGTGCCAATTGGACAGGTAGGTTGTAAACCATCTTAGAACCTGTTCTTTAATAACTGTATAGTTTTGTAATCGATCTATGAGTATGTCATGATCTATGGTGTCGAACGCAGCACTAAGATCAAGTAAAACAAACAATGAGATGCAGCCTTAATCTAACACAAGCAGCAAGTCATTTGTAATTTTAACAAGTGCAGTGGTGGGGCCTGAAACCTGACATTCTTCATACAGATTTTTTTTTTTTTTTTTTTTTTTTTGCAGGAAGGAGCATAACGGAGCAGACACAACTTTGATAAGTTTTAGTTCTTCCTGTCCAATAGTTGGTAAGCACTTTTTTTCAGTAAAGAAATTCATAAAGTCATTACTATAAAATGTTGATGGAATATTTGAATCAGGTGGCATTTGGTTTAGTTAATTTAGCCACTGTGGTTAATAAAAACCTTGGATTATTTTGGTTATTTTTAATGCGTTTGCAGATATGCTTGGCCTTGGCAGTTTTTAGAGCCGGTCTATAGCTGGACATATGGTTTTTCCACGCAATTATAAAAACTTCCAAGTTAGTTTTTCTCCACTTGCTCTCAAGACTACGTGTTTCTTTCTATAACAGTGGGTATTACTGTTATACCATGGCACAGTACGTTTTTCTCTGACCTTTTTCAGTTTGATGAGGCAACAGCTTCTAAAGTATTAGAGAAAATAGTGCCCATGTTGCCAGTCATTTCGTCTAGTTCATGTGTATTTTTGGGTACACGTAGCAGATGAAATAAATTAGGCAGGTTATTTGCAAATCCGTCTTTGGTGGCTGGCTGGAACAACAGTTCTGCCCAGATAGTAACACTGAGCATTATAGTTAGTGATACGCAGCATGCACAATACAAGGAAATGGTCTGTAACATCACTTTGAGGTACGATATCTATATCAGTAAGATCGATTCTATGCGATATAATTAAATCTAGTGTATGATTAAAATAAGTGGGCCCAGTGACATTTTGCTTGACTCCAAAAGAGTTTATTAAGTCAGTAAACGCAAGTCCTAATGCATCATTAGGTGTCTTATCAATGTGAATATTAAAATCTCAGACGATTAGCACTTTATCAACTGCAACCAAAAGGTCTGAGAGGAAACCTGCAAATTATTTTAGGAATTCTGTATACGGACCAGGTGGTCTATAGCCAGAGCAAAAGATACAATAGATTTCTTATCTGACAGTGTAACATTAAGCAGAAGTATTTTGAATGAGTTAAACCTGTATCCTGTTTTCTGGGTAGCAATGAGAATAATCACTATATATTGTTGCAACACCTCCGCCACGACCAGTCTAATGGGGCTCATGCTTCTTACAGTAGTTTTCTAGTTTAAAATCAAGATAAGATTTTTTTTAGATCCTACATTAAATTTAAACGAACGCTATAGTGTCTGTAATGAGCCGATTTCGTGTATGAGTAAAGAAGCCCTATGACTGCAACAACCATCATTTAAATTTTCATAAATTTCTGAAATGATCATACATTATGGGATTTTTTTCATTATTGATCGAACATCGTACAGAGGTAAAAAAATTATCGTACAAAGGTCTGGCAACACTGAGCCCTAGGCACGGGATTATGGGAAATTGAGTTCAGACCCCAAATGCAATAGTCCTGAGTGGAGTGCCCTCTACTGGAGTTTCATAGGCACTTCAGCTGAAGATCGTGACAGTAAGTGCCTCTATAAAGGTGCTTTGTTTTTTATATATTGTTTATTTTGTGTTAAGCACAGGGAGATACAAGAGTGTGATCACATGGGCTGTTCATTTTCAGAGCTGTGGACTCTAGCAGCTTGACCGTCACCGAGGTCATCCCCCTGCTGCTCTCAAGCCGCAGCGGCAGCAGCCTCCAGCTGAGCAGTGCCTTAGAGCAGGTCACAGGGCATCCTCCCCGTCTGTTTTGGCCCTCACTAAACCTTGCGGCAAGTGGAAGAAAAAAATACAAATAATAAATAGTGAATAAATTTAGCTACCTTAATTTTTCTCACATCTGATGGCAAAGGAATTTTGAAGCCAGATATGTGCCTGATAAAAGCTTTAATGGATGTGCTTGATATATGAAAACAAACCTCACTGGCATGCACATTTGAGCTTCCATGTATTATATTTAATGCATGAGATCAAATAAAAATGATAAAATGTAGCAAATACTCTCACACGTTGACAAATTCCTCATGAAACCACAGAATCATAGGATAAACAATGATTAAAAGCACTAAAAGAGCAAGTGAAATAAATAAAATATGTATGATAATAGATCTTTCATGTGGGACAAATGGCACATCAAATTAAAGCAAAGGAAAAACATAAGAAAATTGTCAGCCATGGAAAAGGAGGTGATTATAAGGGTCTCAATGTACAGACCTTGTCTTTTTTTAGTTTGTGATCATCATGGTTTGCATAATGAATTGATATATGTTTTCATTGTCAAGTTTTTTTTTTATGAAAGCTCTATTATCTACTGTTACATAAATCTCGTGTACAAAAAAACTGTGATTAATGTTTTTTTTTTTTTCAGCATCTTAACTGTACCTGAAACATGCAATAACTATGTGGTAAAAGAAAGAAAGAAAAGGCTACCCAGTTTTCAATTACAGTTGCACTGGATTTGTGTAGCACAGAATAAAATGCAATAACCATATCGTGCAGCAGAGGGCAGAGTGATACAGAGAGTGAGTAATGCTGTTCAAAATCACGGAACAACACACGAAGAGGAAAACTTTTATCTATATATCGATTGTATTTCTTTGGGTGAAAGTTATGCATTCTGGATTGTCAAGCTCATATTTCTTTTAAAATATGATTGTGTATGATTTTACCCTGTACTTGAGCCTGAAAAAAAGCTGACAGGTTGGTTTGTCTGACAAGCATATCTCTGTAAGGCCCTTTAAAAGCATCGATGGATTTATTTTTTTATTTTCTTCCCTGGTTTTTACTAACAGTTAGTTTGTCTTGTGTTTTGGTTAAACTAAGAGGGTGTAAATATGAAAAGCTGTCAAACTCTCTGTTTGTGTTTGGCGTCACTATTGAGCAATCACTGTTGTGTCATCGAGCAGAGCATTTGACTGCAGGCTCCACTTCCAGCGTCGACTGTCCTCTTCTCTCGGTTCATCTTTCAGAATGCCAAGAACGCTTCTGGTTTTACTTGACTGCATTGCTCCTTTTATTGAGGAAGCGCACTGTGTTTATTAAACACCCTACAGCAAAGTCCTGTAAGCAGATTCCAGATTCAATTCGTGCTGATCTGTGCAAAACGTCAGCTCTTTAAAAAGAATCAATTTCATGGGCATTTGATGCATGAAAGCCGTTCGGAAGTTAGATAGATTATAATACAATGTCAATCATTGCAGTCGATCAAAATGATGTAACTCGAGGCAATGTAAGTTTAAAATATTTTTTTTATTTTAATTGTTGTGTTTTTTTTTGTTGTTTTTTTTTTGTTAGGTAAGGCATGTTTATGTCAAACATTTCATTAGCTGATCATCATTAAAGCCAGTTAAACAAATATCTCTTTTAAATACCAATTACTATTAAAATATATATTTATTCTCTTTGTTGAATGAATTTTTGTGGTATGTTGGATGTTTATTTGAATCATAAAATTCTGAAATATATATTAAATGCCACTCCAGACACTTGTAATGAGACCAGCATCTTCAATGTCCGTTCCAGCTTAATTATTTTGCATGTATGTAAAAAAATAAAATAAAATAGAAGATATTTTGAGATTTGTCCATACAGTGGAAGTCATTGTTTGGTTAGACACATCCCTTAATATCTTATTTTGTGCTCTGCAGTCAGCCACACAGGTTTGGAACAAGGTGAGAGTGAGTAAATGACAGATTCTTGTCTGGAAGAGAAAGAGAAAGATATTCACAGCTTGTTTTATTTGGATTAAGGCTCTGTGAGATTCCAGGGAATCTGGCTAAGGCCATTAAATCTATTTAAATATTTTGTTAAGTTTAATTATGTAAAATTATTTATGAGTCCTAATCCATAAGTCTGGCTCTCAGCGGTTCATCCTCTGTGTCTACTCAGATTGAATAATGGATAAGGCTCAATTTGCAAGGTTTATTTCAAGCCTGATCATTTTCCAAATATCTTCAAGCTGTTGTAGTGTGAACTGGAAGAGTGGACGATCATCTTGGTATTAATGTGGGCAGTGGACATCTGTTGAACATGCAGTCAACACGGTCACATACCCAGCGCGACATGAGCCTAAACTGACCCATATGGACACAGTTTTATTCAAAGTCCCAACTAAAATCTAACGGATACCTCTTCTGTGCACTTGTCCCCACATCTGTATATTGTTATGAACATGGCTTGACACATGGTGAGTAGGTGTAGGTGTTTTTCATTGCTTCATTTGACAGGTTGAACCCAAGATCCATAGGCTTTCTGTCAGTATTTCCATTCTTGTCAAAGATGGTTTCTCGGTAGGATCGTCCAAAAGTATACAATATGAAATCTGATGTCTTTGCTCATGGCCACTAATAGGATATTTTTGAATGAATCATGTCTTTACTACTTTTCTGGGCCTTGAATGTGTCAGTTGTGTTGCTGTCTATGCAGGGTCAGAAAGCTCTCGGATTTCATCAAAAATATCTGAACGACATGAGGGTTATTAATGACAGAATTTTCATTTTTGGGTGAGATATCCAATAACTTATTTCATAAACACTGTAAATAAAAAATAAAAAATTGAGAAACTTAAAAGTTTAATGGTTTTAATGATTTTTGAGTTTTCTGGCTGTGTAGACAACACTTGGAGGTCTTTATTCTCTGAGCAACTACAGAGAATCATCCACATACAAAACAAGGGCTTAGACCGTGATATATGAAGGGCTTAGACAGTGATATTAGGTTCAGTTTCATATTCTCTGTGGGTTTAATGGAAGATTCGCTCAGTGCATGTTCTCATGGGACGGTGCAGATAAGCAGCTCCCCCCAGAGACTCTCAGATTGGAGGCTCAGAGAGACCGACCCACGCTGTGACCCTCGGACTGTTCCTACATGACAGCATTTCTCTGCTCCTCTCTCTTCCTACATCTTAGAAACAAACAATGAAACGAAAAAAAAAAAATGCAATCATATTTTCAATGACTTCATTTATGACGAGCATGTTCTTAATATATGCATTCACATTCATCATTCATTTATTATATATAAGATATATTAAGAACAATGCCTTATTGTACTTGACCTTATTCTACATCCCTAATCTTACCCAATACCTAAACCTAACAACTACCTTACTAACTATTAATAAGCAGCAAATTAAGAATTTATTGAGAGGAATGTCTTAGTTTATAGTTAACAAGTGTTACCTATTCTAAAGTGTTAGCAGATGTTTTTTTTGTTTGTTTTTTGTTTTTCTATGAAATTCTTGAAATTGAACCTTAGGTAATTTAGCATAGTATAGTATTGTTGTTGTTTTTGTTATCATAGCAAATCTGCTTTACTGCTGATTAATTTCTGAATAAAAAGTGCCAAATCCAAACCTTTTGGTGCAACCAACATATGAAAAATAAAGGTATGATAGTCATTTATGATATTTTTATTATTATTATTTCCTTTTTCCCTTATTGCACGTGTCATGGTCAGCAAGTTTCTTTAAATATCAGATCTTTGTATGGCAAAGCTCAGGCTTTAAAATGCCATGAAAAAAAAGAAAGAAAAACGCCCCAAAAAGTAATTATAATGATGAATTAATAATTAATTATAATTTAAATAAATACGGTATATTTTAATTTTACAATATATTTTTGAAAATAATGATTATGTCAAATGTATTCATTGTGTAAGGAAAGAAATATATTACTTTTTACTGCGAGGGTCATTAAACTTTCAAATGTAAGTTTTTCAAAACCATAGCATGGATCCAAACAGTATTTCTTAAAACGTGCCACATGCATCTTAAAGGGATAGTTCACCCAAACAATTAAAACTTTATCATCATTTACATATATAAACATTTCATGTTGTTCCAAACTTGTATGAATTAGTTTTCATTGCAGATTTAGATCACTTAAAGTGACATGCTGTAACTATCTTTGTGATGAATGGAAGGCGGCAATGGAGGTCTGAATGAAGAGCTAACAGTAGTACAGCGGTTGATGGAGTTCATGTGTGTGAGAGGTTACAGTACACCAGCCGTGCTAGTATTAAAGCAGGATTAATGCTATAAACTGGTCACATGCTAGTATAGAACAGTGGCACATTCGACCTGGCACTTTTAATAATATGATTAAGATGCCATGTGATTCCAGGACCAAGCCAGAGGAAGAGAAAACAATACCATCACACTTTCCTAAATTATGTCTGTGTTATTGTTTTCTGAGGTGGCTTCAAGATTACTAGCGAAAGCTTATCAGGGTTTACGCAGTTAGCTTCAAATCTTAGTGATGTGCTTTCCATGAGCCACGTAAAGATCTTGATCCACAGTCAGATTAGAACAACAATGGCAAGCAGTCAACGGTAGATCAGCCTGTCGTTAGCTGGCAATGTCTGTGGCCTTAGCAAACACTTAAAACGCGCCAAATCATTTACAAAGTTTAAAGGACGCAAAGTCCAGCGGTGTCAAAGTCATGAACATCAGTCAACAGAAAGGTCAGTAATCGAGCTGCTCTTTGGGAATTTAATCAAAGCAGAAGGAGGTGTTCTCTCAAACTGAATTGTTGTGTGATGGCCTTCACAGTGGTCCTGCTGCTATTTCACTCACTTTACAAACTCAATAAAGACTCACTAGGTTTTGCAAAAGCCAGACGATTGTCTCTGTAGACCACCTGTGGATTTCTTGGGAACTTCAGCAGGCCATCTCTTCATTTCTCTGCATATCCACAGGGCTACAAGAGATACCCAACAAATGAAACCAGAGCGTCATCCTGAGTTCATGTTTTCATTAGCTTTTGACTTTAATAGTTGCTGCATTATATACTATTACTGTACCTTAATACCAAAGGTATTTCATATATTTCCATGGCCTTAAAGCCCAGGTTTAGTGCATGCAACAGAGCTAGACAGAAACTAGATTGTGTGGGAAAATATGCCTTTTATTAAGTGTGGAAGTTATTTAGAAACATTAAAAAATATTAAACATTTAAAAATTTCTTTATTTCAGAAATTGGAATGCTTAGGAATGCCTCGGGAAATTAGTAATGCTTATATTGCAATGAATGTCAAAAGGTTTCTTTTTTAATTGATATACTTATTTTATTATTACTTTCTTGTAATTGATTTTAGTTTTTATTTTAGTTGTTTTTTTTAACTATTAAACCATTATTTGATTAATTTGCCAGCACTTTGACATTTTTACACATTTTTAACATAGACTTCTATTACTTTTGTACTGACTACTTTTATATTGTTGGACTTTTATATATATATAGATAGATATAGATAAGTTATATAATTTTTTTTCCCTTTTTTTTCTTTTCTTTTTTCTCGCCAACCCCCACAATCACAATCGCACACACACACACACACACACACACACACACACACACACACACACACACACACACACACACTGTTTCTGTGAAATGTGGGGATTTTCTATAGGCTTCGATTACTTTTATACTGACCAAACAATATTTTCTATCCACTAAACCTCCCCCTTACAGAAAACCTTTTTTCATTGTTGCACTTTCAGATAAACACCAATTTTTTATTGTTTTCCCCTCATGAGGACTGCAGACCGGTCCCCACAATGTCAAAAATTTCACGTTTTTCTATCCTTGTGTACATACACACATGCAGACACATAAATGAAATTAAAATGTAACATACTGTATACTGCAGAAATGGTGAGCATAGTATGATACTATCTTAAAAATAGCCAATGTCCATGTTACGGTGTAATTGAATAAGAACACAGATTAAATAAATGAGTAACATGAATTTAAGTAATTGTGTGTTAATATGTAGTATTCTGGTTTTCTTAATTATATTAATTTGTTACATGTCTTATACTTTGATTAATGTCTTACACGTCTAACCCAAGATTGATCAGTGGATTGTTTATTTTCCAAACAGTAACAAGCAAAGTGTACTTTTATACCAAACACTGTCTAGATAGGCAGTTTATGTTGACACACACTAGTCTCTAGGGTGACTTCAGGACTACAGGGGGAACTGAGGTGATGTTGTGATGACTGTAGCCTGTAGTTATAATAGCTTGACCCTGCTCGCGGGATGCAATTGAAGTGGCCTAACCACGAGAGCTTGACTTGATGCAGATCAGAGCAACACAACTTACAGTTGTTTTGAGTTTTATATAAAATAAAATGGATAAAGCTAACCATTCTATTGGCTCAATTAGTTGATTTGAGTCTTGGACCAGAATGAGAGACTATCAGAAGTTTGCCCTTGATGGATATACAGTCTTAATGCCATAATAGAAACAAGAAACTATAATGTAAGAAGTTTTGTAATGGATTATTAAATGCATTGTTGTGTTAATGCAAAGAATGCAGTGAAACAATTGAAGCTAAAGGTCATTCAGTGTCACGTTATTGATCTGTTGTTGCTGCGCAGTGGTCTAAGTTGAGTGAGATGAAGGAAGCAGTAAAGCGTACTTCTGTGATGAAAAGAAATGGAGAAAAGAACAATGAATGTCCATGAATCTATAAACGTGTGGAATGGAATTTTGAGTCTAGTGGAATGTTTCCTATGAGTCTGGGTTTATAATACCATTGGAATTCACTTTGAGGATGCTAACGGGGTCAAGTAAACATGAGTGACAAGTGCATTTAAATATAAGAGTGAATCCCATAAATCACAGTTTTTTGTGTGTATGGAACAGAGTTCACTCTTGAAAGTGCAATGACTGTCACCATCGTAACAATAGTGTCGTTTTGCCATCTTGTGCTTTTGGTATTGGCTATTTTGCCAAAAGTAATATTAAAGCGACCAAAGAATCGTTATACATGGTGAATGTCCATGACAGAGCAATCGTGTTTTAGGCTTGGAAGGCTGCTTTGCAGAGTGCGTTCTAGAAGGGTTAATTTTAATGAATGCTTATTAAGCATCTTGTTGTTTAGGCCTGGCTCAGGACATAAAGCAATCCCTTTTATGGGAATAATAAAGTATGTGCAGGTCATGATAACTTGGTATGTGATTAAATTTCCAAGAAAAAATAAATCAATTTGGTGTTTTTATATCAATAATTGGCAACACTGACTAAAAATGTACCTTCCCTGTGTTTTCATGCACCACAACTCTGACACCTTTGAATTCTTCATTTATAATTAGTGGTTCAGTTCAGTTCTGTACACACTGCATTCAATTTCTATAAATGCTGTTTACACTATACATTTTAGGGGTAAATTCAGTTGTAGAATGCAGTTGTTGCTCCTCTAAATTGCAATCAACAGTCTTCAAGACAACAGTTTAGTTCACAATATTTCAGGGTCAATAGATTTTTGATTAGATGTTTTCATTTATTTGTTTAATCAAACACGAAATTGTGTTAATCTAGAATTTTTTTTTTTTGGAAAATGTAAACATTGTTGGGAAACCTGAAGTGAAAAATTTGGTCAACTCCTAAATGTTTATAAAATTGATAAAATATACTCAAAAAAATATAATATGTTTGAATAGACATTCAGTAAACACAGCAGACTCACTCATAGCCCTTATGAGAGATGGTCATGTAGATGTTACCGGTTATTTTTATTCACTGTTTCGTGACAAAAAGTTGCGCAAACTACCATGAGGTGGTAAGGACAGACCGATATAGTATACTGTGATTGATGGCTGACTATTTAGAAATGCACATGACAGCAACTAAGTGAGCAATGCGTGTTTCTCTTTATGTGTTCTGTGTGTGTCGTTGATATGTTTTATGTCATGCAGCTGATCTGCAGCCAGCTGAGGGGTAATTACTGCACTCACGCTGTTTAAAGCGGTTATATACTTTGGTCTGCTACACTGAAAGTTTTGTTATTATTTGCAAAAGATATACAATCATTTCACTAGCAAAACGGTTTAAGATGGTTTAAGACAGTTTAAAATGGTTTAAGGTGATGCTTGACCTCCTGCTCTCTCTCGTGAAGCCAACACAGAAGTGACTTAAACTGTAATTCTTCAACTTGCTGCGGGAAACTGGCTGCAAAAGTTTTTATACAGTCTATGGACTCAAAAATGTTTTAATAGCACCGTTTTATATAGATTATGTTTTTAAAAAACACCATCCAATTAAAACCAAACCAAGTTCAGACAACAGGTCAAAAGGTGTGGTATTCAGTTTGTCTTATGTAGATGACAAATCCGTGCTGACTTAACAATTTTTTAATTACTTGGCGGTTGATGGTTGCAGATCAACTCTTGGCTAAATTTTTGGTTTCTTCCCATCTTGTCAGCACATGACCAGACTTAAAATTGTGAGTTCTTTTGTTTGTTCTGTTTGAAACGTTCAGTTACTCATATTAAATGGCCTAAAACTTGTATAGACTCTTTTTTATACTTCCTCTACATAGTTCGATCAACCTTTGAATATAGTATGTCTAACATAATGGAATATATTTTATTAAAGATTACATAAAATTGTGTTGTAATGCCAATTCACAATTCACTGAGTCAGATGCCAACAAATGGCAACAGACACATTCGTTTGGTTTTGTCTGATTGGTGTGTTACCCCCAATGTTGGGCAAGCTACTTGAAAAAAGTAGTGAGCTAAGCTACCAGTTACTCTACAGTAAATGAAGCTTCACTACACTGAAGCTACCCCCCTGGGAAATGTAGCAAGCTAAGCTACATCAACAGTAGCTTGCTACATCTAAGCTACTTTTAAAATTAAATTTTTATGTTGAACACGATTTATTACAAGTCAATGCTATCTCAGTGCTTAAAACTGTCAGTCAAACAGATAGGCAGGTGTAATTGTTTAGTTTAATAGTTTTTTGTGTTCCTTATCAATTTGGCAACAAAAACAATCAAAATACATGTAATTAACTATGTGCGCACAAGTAAGTGTATGCACCTGTTGCATGGGCATGCTCAATATACTGTAGGATTTTGCAGAACAAAATGCAAGACCTCCAAACAGTACAAAAACAAATGGCCAGGCTGGCTCTTATGAAACAAAAATATATTGCAGTATATTGGAAAATATCATGTAATATATTAGGCATATATTCTTATATATATTTATTTTTTACAATATATTGCAATATATTGAAAGCTGCAATCATTTGTATATTTTGCAATATATTATATAATATATGTGTCATCAATATATTATTAAATGTAATCAAATATATAAAATATTAGAAATAAAAAGGAAAATAATATATTACAATATATCACAATATATTTTAAGAAATGTATTGGTAAATATATTTTCCTTTCGTAAGGGGGACCCTGATAATTTTTACAATCAGCATCTGAAAACATATTTTCTCTCTGTTATCTCGGTCAGTGTCATGTACTTGTCGAGGTACAGCCACGGCGACTCACTCCTCGGGATTAACTGTTCTCCGACCTCATCCTATGCCATAATTTCATCAAATAATTTTTTGCGTGACTGGCCAAGGAGTGGTACCATCCGGAGCAGAAGGTGGCGGTAATGCATCATAAACATGGTTGGTTTCTATCCACCGTAAACAAGAACAAGATGAAGTAGCGCCGTCGCGTCTCTACTGATCCAGGATCAGCGATCTTAGCAGTTGTATTTCCCGATTTGAGTTTGAGCTTCAGAAATGCTTGCGAAAATGTAGCTTGTGTGGAAGCTACCACACTACTTGGTAAAAAAAAATAGCTTCGCTACTGAAAAGCTATTTGATTCAGAAAGTAGCGAAGCTACGACCAAGCTACTGAGAAATTTAGTTAAACTAGTAGCTTCGCTGCATGTAGCGACGCTACTGCCCAACACTGGTTACCCCATTGGTTGACACACATTTTCGCTATTTGAACATGTTGAATTGGTGTTTGTCAGATCTTGGAATGTCAGAAGCCCCTTTCACACCTGAAAAATTGCTGGAACATTGCCGGGTCGCCTTCTGTGTGAAAGCAAACACGTCCCGGGATTGATTCGGGGATTGATCCCGGGTCGGGGACCTAGTAACATTGCCTGGTTCAGTCCCGGAACGAGCTCTGTGTGAACAAAGGCCAGAACTAATGCCTTAAAGGCTGTGGCATAATGATGACGCACGTTATCGTGCAACTTTTTTATCAGGTGTTTTGAAGGAAGATAAAAAAAATTTGTGCAAACTGTAACGAAGCAGAGATCAGTTAGTATCTCACTTTCCACGCTGAAGCTGAGATTGTTCGCTTGCTTAAGTGAAAGTTAACGTGCTTAGCGTTTTTGACTCGTACACTACACGTCAAACCCTGATAACACGTGTCTTTATGGGTCCTTTACAAGTTGTGTGTGAATGCACGCACATATTCACGGGTAATCACTGGCAGTGTGAAAGGGGCAAAATCTAGCGACCCGGGAACAATTTCCGGAACACATTACACTTGTATTTTCGGAATCGCAGTGTGAAAAAGGCTATAGTGATGTACTTTACTTGTCTGTCTGCAGTAGTCGGAGTCTGTTGGTGCGACGTGAGTTGGTCTTTATTAAACTTAAAGGCCCTTACGAAAGGAAAATATATTTACCAATATATTTCTTAAAATTAAAAATATCTCTGGGTCTGGAGTTAGCACTTTAGCTATAGCTTAGCATAGATAATTGAATCTGATTAGGTTGTTAGCATCTCGCTCAAAAATGACCAAAGAGTTTTTATATTTTTCCTATTTAAAACTCAATTCTTCTGTAGTTCCATTATGTACTAAGACTGATAGAAAATGAAAAGCTGATATGGCTAAGAGATATACTCTCATTCCGGGGTAATAATCAAGGAACTTTGCTGTTGTGCCATGGGTGCAGCAGACGCAATATTACGCAGCGCCTGAAAATATTTCCCAGCTAGTTTGAGTAGTTGCAGCAATAGCAGAGTCTCTGGGGATTATTATTATTAAAGTGGAGTGTTCCTTTAAAACACACCCTATGCATTTGTCAAGGTGGGCTTAGCAATGTATTTGCTATGTAAAATGTAGTTGACCCAAGAATGCAAAATTACATTTACTAACATAACTGGTTGATGTGTGTCTAAAAGTAAATTTTGAATATGTTGATTTATTGAGAATTGGTAGTTTGAGCAGATATTGTTACAGTAGACAGGGACAGGAGACTGTCATAACAGGAGAACAAGGTTTATTCAGGAACAAGCAGAGGAGCAGGTAGTGAATGTGAGGATGTAGTGCTGTAGGCTGGAGAGTTGAAGGGATCCAGAGGACATTAACACAGGACGCTGGAGGTAGAGGACACACACACGCACACGATGGAGACACTAGATATCGCTGTAGAGAGGTAAGGAGAGTAATGGGTTAGTCCTTAGAGTAAGCAGGTAGGTATTGACCTAGTTGCGAACGAGACCGGACGGTGAATGAGTGTATGTGGTTTTTATGGGAGTAGCTTGATTGCAGGTGGATGAGGAGCAGGTGGGTGTGTATTCCGGTGAGGGTGTGCGCTGTGATAGGTTGGTGTTGGAGCCTGTCGTGTCTGTTACACTACACCCCTCCCCATGGCCCGCTCCGGGGACCCCAACGACGTGGTGGACATCCTCTTCCTCGTGGAGCAGGTCTTCCCAGGTATCCTTCCCAGTCCACTAGATATTCAAGTTGTCCACCATGACACCAGGATTCCAGGATGATGTGAACCTTGTAGGCAGCTCCATCGTCAAGGAGGAGTGGCAGGGTGGCTTCGGCTACGCCAGGCCCTGTGGAGAGAGAGACAGAAGGAGCGAGACAGGTTTAAGCAGTGAGACATGAAATGTGGGGTAGATCCGATACTCAGGGGGAAGGTTGAGTTTGAAGGGGACCGGTTTGATCTGCTCGGTGAGTGTGCCAATGAATCTGGGACTCAACTTGCGGCATGGTAGGCACAGGCGGATGTCACGGGTTGACAGCCAGACATTCGGTCCAGGTTGGTATGCTGGGGTGTCAGAGCAGCGAAGGTTGGCTGTCATCCTTCACCTACGTATGGCCCATTGCAGCTGGTGGTGGGCCGCGTCCCAGACCCTCTAGCTCTCTCGAAACCAGTACTCGACCGATGGAACGTCTGAGGGCTCTCCTGACCATGGGAAGAGTGGTGGCTGGTAGGCGAGCACGCACTGGAATGGAGTGAGTCCGGTGGAAGGTTGACGTAGGGAGTTCTGTGTGTACTTGGCCCACCCTAGGAACCGGTTCCAATAGTCCTGGTGGCCATGGCAGAAGGTACGCAGGAAGCGGCCGATCTCCTGTATCTTGCTCTCCATCTGCCGTTGGACTGGGGATGGTCTCCAGAGTACATGCTGATGGCCACACCTAGGAGTGAATGGAATGCCAAAGTAATGGAAGACATGGTTAAACATCAGTTTGGCGGTTTCCATGGTCATGGGCAGACCTTTCAGGGGTAGAAGACAACAGGATTTAGAGAATCGGTCAACAATAATGAGGATGCTTGTATTATTATTAGAGGGAGGTAGGTCAGCTATGAAGTCCACCCCTAGGTGTGACCAAGGGCAGTTCGTAATGGGCAGAGGGAGGAGCTTGCCGGATGGTAGATGACATGGGCTCTTCGAGATGGCACATTCCTTACACCTACCTTCTTATGTCCAATGACATATTGGGACACCAGAAGCATTCCCTCAGCAGCGAGAGGATCTAGTTGACCCCAGGGTGGCCAGTGCCAAGTGATGTGTGAGCTGAGTGGAGTGCGCCATGTCCTGGTGATGTACTGCAAGCCCAGGTGATGGGACTAACGTTTACTTTATCTGGAAGTATGGTTTCGGGTTCCTCAAGGTTTTCCTCAGGGGTGTAACACCAGGACAAAGCATCGGCTTTGACATTCTTGACACCTGGACGGTATGAGATGGAGGAATTGAAACAAGTGAATAATAGAGCCCAGCAGGCCTGTCTGGGGTTTCACCTCTTGGCCAAGCGCAGGTATTCCAGATTTTTATGATCCGTAAGAACCAGGAAAGGGTGTTTGGCTCCCTACCAACCAATGGTTCCACTCCTCCAGCACTAGCTTGATAGCTAATAGCTCCCGGTTGCCAATGTCGTAGTTGACCTCCGCCAGGTTGAGTTTGCGAAAAAAGGCACATGGATGGAGGCGGCTGGGATTCCCCAGCTGCTGGGAAAAGACTGCTCCTACTCCGGTGGTGGAGGTGTTGACTTCAACAATGAAGGGTCTGTCGGGATCAGGATGGACTAGGAGAGCAGCGGTGGTGAAGGCCTCCTTTAAAGTGTGGAATGCCTCCATGGTGGCTGGGGTCCAGGATAGAGACTTGGGCTTGTTGCGGAGAAGACTGGTGATGGAGCTGTAACCCTGGATGAATCGGCAGTAGAACTTGGCAAAGCAGAGGAATCGCTGGAGTTCTTTTACTGTAGTTGGAGTGGGCCAGTTCTTGATGATGTCCACCTTCCCCTCGTCCATCCGGATGCCACTGGTATCGATGTATTATCCAAAGAACTGCACTGAGGACTGATGGAAGGAACATTTCTCTGCTTTGAGGTATAGCTGGAAAGCCCTCAGTCGTTGCAGGACCTAAACGCTGTCTTCCACTCGCCCCCCTCAAGTATCCAGATGAGGCTGTATGCGCTGTGGAGGTCCAACTTGTTGAAGACAGTGGCAGCAGTGACGAGAGGAAGGGGATATTGGAACTTGACAGTGATATTGTTCAGTGAGTGGTAATCTATGCAGGGCTGCAAGCCTCTGACCTTTTTCTCCACGAAGAAACTGGAAGCAGCAGGGGAGGTAGATGGACGGATGTAACCTTGCGCCAGCACCTCCATGATAGAGTTCTCCATGGCCTTCTCTTCCAGGATGGAAAGGGGATAGAGCCTTCCTTTGGGCACTGGCTCACCCAGAAGCAGATCGATGGCACAGTCCCATGGCTGGTGTGGAGGCAGCTTGGAGGCCCGTTTGTGGCAGAAGACGTCACCTAAGGGGGGTTAACATTGTGGTATGTTGACAGATTGTTTTTCCACAGGGATCTCGATGGAGGTGGTGTAGACGGGTAGAGGTTCTGGGAGAGGGTTGGATCGAACAGGGAATCCAGAGAGACAGCCCTGGAAACAGGATTCGCCCCACTTCAGGACTTTGCCAATATTTCATGAGATAACAGGGTTATGCTGCTCCAACATCGGGTGCCCTAGGATTACGTCAGCAGTGGATTCATCCATAACAAGCAGGTGGATCTCCTCCATGTGAAGTAGTCCAGTCTGGAGGGTAAGCAGACAGACACTGCGACGAAATCAATGGTTTACCTGTTATTAGTGGACCTGGTAGGCTGACGGCGTTGCCATGGTCATCTCCATATGCCCCGGGGATCCACAGTAGAGGTAGAGATTCTTGGCCAGCTGTCTTTGCCGTTCCGCAGCAGAGAGTCTGTTTGAGTCTATGAGCATAGGTTCGCTGGCTGGTTCTGGGAAGCTGACGATCGCTGGACGGCACAGGGGTGAGTTGGCGTACGACTGGCCCTGGTGCTCTTCAAGGCAGGCAGGCAGGCAGGCAGGCACAATGGAGACTGGGAGACACTGGAGAGAGGTAAGGAGAGTAATGAGTTAGTCCTTAGAGTAAGCAGGTAGGTATTGACCTAGTTGCGAATGAGACCGGACGGTGACTGAGTTTGTGTGTGTTTTTTATGGGAGTGGCTTGATGGCAGGTGGATGAGGAGCAGGTGGGTGTGATTAGTATTCCGGTGAGGGTGTGCGCTGTGATGGGTTGGTGTTGGAGCCTGGCGTGTCTGTTACAGATATGTTTTAAATTTCACTCTGTAATTTACACAAATGTAACATATAACTTCATATGAACATACATATGATGATTTATTTTTCTTGTTTAATTTGGAACAAAACTTTTGTGTTTTCTGCTGTGCTTTTCTGTTTTTATTGTATGGTAGAGAGCTGTATGCATATTATTCTAAGCTTCTTTTGTGTTTCACAGTAAAATTTAAGGCAAGTCATATGACTTGAAACAGGCAAGGAACCCATTTCTTGCTTTATTATAACCATCATATGTACTTATAGTGCTCAAAGGAAGTCACAAAATTGTAATTTAGTCAGAGTAAAGCAATATCTTTCTCCAAGTCATCAGATTCTGGATTTGGTTTCTACACATTCATTTGTGGAGCTAAGCTGGAGTGTTTTCAGGAATGTGTTGCCTTACATGCTCTGCCATGGAGGACTTAGAAATAAAAGAGCAACAATTCAAAGTATACTGAAATATGAACACATATTACTGAGAGAGGAATGCTCGAGCATGGAAAGGTGGGTGTTTTTTTTTCAGCCAATCATCATAGGGATCCATTTGTCACCCATTAACACTGAACAACAACTGTATGTTCTTGTGGGACTTCCTCCGGGAAGATTGTGTTCCACATAAACACTTTTCACAAAACTGCATGTGCTCAAAAGAACTTTCTGGCATTTGCAGACTTCCATCTTGTCTGGCGTCTCTCTGGGGTCACTTAAGACACTTAGAGCCATGATCTTCCTCCGTATGAGAGAAAGAGGTAATTGTGCACTATGTACATTAAATGTACAATGACCCCCCCAAAAGTATGCAGGTGTTTCACATACACTTGATGATGAATGTTGCTGCATAAGATAGTGGAACATGACCATGTGGTGACATTAGCTCTGAGAAAAGCTCTAGAATTATTTGTTTGCAAATGACACTTGGTTTGATATTTTGAAATTAATTTCATACAAATACTTTTGTAACCATTTGTTTTTGTACCATATCAACAACATTCCTTAATGAATGCTTAGAACAGTTACAATTAATTTTAAATAATCCCACACAATTTGGCCTGTGCAACCTCTAATGTGGTATTTTGTTTGTGCATTATCAAAGAGTGTATGGAAAATATTTACTGAATAAGAAAAAGATGAACAACACATATATTGTGGATTATATGTGATTTCCTGTGCACGATATTGATTTTCCCTGTTTAGAAGAAGAACATTTTGTTTTTCTTCCCGTCCCTATCAGAACAGACCTATGAGACTTTTATGGGTTGTGTATCTCTGGAGAACCACTGCTCTCCACCACAAGTGCCGGAATGCTTCGGGTTTGGAGGGAGATCTCGGAAAACAAAGTGAGAAATGTATGTCCTTAACAGGTAATTTATCCTGACAGCCAGCAGTAAAACTGAGAAAGCTGGAAGAAGAGAGAGATAAGCAGGGGTGTAAAAAACAGGGTTATAGCCAAAGGCTATTTTTATCAGCAGTAGGGTGTGACAGAGGCGTCTGTGTGGGATAATGCAGGCCTTAAACTAATCAACATATCTTATCAGAGGTTTCTGAGTTCTTATGCAGCATATCAATATCTTATGCTGTCATATTTAGACCATACAAATATTTGTTAGTGTCTTATTATATATTTATATTTTCTTTGTCTAATTTTGCTTCATTTTCTTTAATATCTTTTGTTTGTTTACTTACTTGTATGTCAGCCATAGAGTCAAAAGTTACAAAGCTTCTTAAACGTGAATTTATAATAGACCTTATACTTTGGTCCTTAATAAAAAACTAGTATGGAAATGAACAACAAGGATGTATTCTTGGTTATTAATAAAAGAGTAATCATGTTAAGATTTGGCAGTTGGTTCTCTGCATATATCAGCTTTTCTAAAGTTAAGAAGCGTGAACCATGCAGACAAAAACACGCAAAACAAACCCAGATGTAAGTCGATTTGTTATAACCTCTGGCACATGCAGGCCGCCTAAACTGTGACTTTAGCAGATGGTCTATAAAGGACTGGAGACATGCGAAAGCCATTAAAGCACGACAGGAGAAGACATAAAAGGAAAACAACATAAAACAAACCTTACATGGTTACTTTTTTCATCCCTCCCTCCCTTTATGTTTTCCCTCATAAACTGGCTTGAAATGACTTGTAACACAGTGCACAAGTTGCATGGATAACTTTAAGTGCTTGATAGTCTGCATCATTCACTAGGATTTTATGCGAAAGAACAGCATGAACATTCTGATAAATATCTTGTTTTGTGCTCCATAGAATTTCTGAACTATTCTTTCAACTCTGCATAATGCAATAGCTTTATTTCATCAACACACAGTTTTAATTTTAGACACATATTCAGCTGGTGTAATGTAGAAGTAAAGAACATACTCGGGCAGACAGGGAAGGGAGGGAGTCGGGTTACAGGGTGTAAATTTGTCGGCCATTAGGTAGGCGTATGCAAGCTCAGGCTCAGGCGAGATTAAACCGGATTTAGGGGACTGAAGCACCTCTCATGTGTGTAATTTCCCAAGAGAAGCTGCCCTTCAATCAGACAGCATTACATTCCACTTTGTTAATAGATTTCACAACGGTGTGCAAGAGCCTGCCAACAATCCTTATTGGATTAGTTCACACCAAAATAAAATTAAAAAAATATATATATATCTTTGAAACCTGTTTGACCTTTTCTCTCTTTTTTTATTAAAGTTTTGAATAATGTACGGTTTCCTCATTTTCATGCAAAGTATGCAACCATAAAAATATCCTAAAAGAGGTCCGCCTGGTGCAATACTGTATTAAAGTCCCTTTCAACCTGCAGCCATATTTTCAAGGCCTCCACGCAGTAACTTGGGGCATTCGAGATAAAGTCTTAGTAACTTGATTCCTGAAATGTCCAAAACTGCTTGTCCCACTCACATTTAAGAAATAAGTCCAAATTGGCAACAAAATATGGCATGAACCATCCCATAAATGTTGTTTCTTATGCTTTAATAGCATTAACATCAACTTATTTTAGCCTGGACCAGCATATGGATTTATCTCTTCCTCGTTACTACTAGTTAAAATAAACATGAACCAGCATCAGAAGGTATGTTACCAATACACCATTTTTTTTTCTTTAAGTTAAAGTCAGCCAATGTTAATCTACTTCATTTTCTTCTTTATTGATGTTTTACTTACTCTCCTGTTTGTCCAAAGACTATAGAATACCCTAAAGGGACTTTGGCTTGTCTAATAAAATTGCTGATTCAGTGTTATGATTGGTCAGTTCACCTGTCAATCAAACTCTCTGTGAAGGGTGAATTGGCCAATCGTTCTTTTATATACAAGGCGGGACATATTCATTCATATTGTGCAGTTCACTTTCTCCCAGTTACACATGAGAGCACCATATAGTTTTTTCTAAAGATTGAAATAATACTTTTTACGCTCCTTTTAGGGTTTATGGTATTATGTTTTCATGATGATGATGTTATAGAATTGGCCATACATTGAAAAAAAAATGGTCAAATCTTTATTCTGGTCAAAAATACTTTCATTAAATTGCCCCAATATAATAATAATAATAATAATAATAATAATAATAATAATAATAATAATAATAATAATAATAATAATAATAATAATAATATATTCAAGTGAATACTTGATTGTTTATATTGTCACAGACTGTAAACTATATTATCAGTCGGATGTAAATGAAACTAAGGCATGTATATACGATGAACATTATCATCATTATTATCTGTAAAGTTGCTCTGAGTCAATGTGCATTGTAAAAAGTGTTAGACACAATAAATGGACTTGTCCTGACTAGCCCCAGTTTATAAGGAGAGCAGAAGCACTTACGTATCATGATTCAGCAGTTTTATTCATATCTCACCACATGTCTGTTTCTGCATTCTGGACGTTCTCCAGTGAAGAAAAGCATGGCTGAATAGATCTGTAGCATGACCTGACAAGAACATTTCCACTTTTGAAGGAACCTTTATTCTGGAATAAGCTGCATTCCATCATTTCGGTGCAGACGATGTATAACAGCTTGTATATCCATTGATTCAGCTCAGTAAGGGTGACTCAGCATTTTACATCATCTGCTCTCAGAGGAGCTCCACACAGGGGACTCTTTGAGTTTACATTTAAAACTATTTGAGATGCCTCTACCCAAAAGTTACAGTATGTTCAAATACTGCAAAGTTTCTATACCAAATGCCAGTTCAGAACAACTTTCTATTTATAAGCACGTGACGTGTGGCAAAGTCGCACACACATACCTGACAACCACATTCATCATATGTTGTCAAGGTAACATGTCACCACACATGTTCTTATATAACCGCCTGTAACCCTCTTTTTGGACTGTTGTTTTCTTGCGATCTTGTACTTTTCTGAACAATGCAGTCTCTGTGTGAATGTAATGCAGAGGCTGAAGAGAACCACAGGAAGGGTGCCAGGTTTGCGAGATAGACATAAAGTATCTGGTTTCTCGACTGATGCCATTCTGGTGCTTTAATTCACAATCTCTGTGCTCTGGGCTTGCTTTCCCATGACATGAAAACCTACTGCATTGTATCCAGCTTTCTCCCTTTCCTTGTTATTAAAGGTCATTTTACTCTGTTCGCCTTTTGTATGCCATCACTGCTTCTATTGTAACAGTACTGAGGCAGGAAAAGAACGGCCAACTGGCATGCATTAATGCATAATACTTTTTTTTTTCACCAGATGAAAATGTCATAACAGAAATGTGTTAATACTTGTTATAGTTATCTGTTAGCAGATCCTATCAGTCATTTGGACAAAAAGTCAAAAGGTTTAGTTCACCCAAAAATGAAAATCGTGTCATTAATTACTCACCTTCATGTTGTTCCAATCCCGTAAGACCTTTGTTCGTCTTCGGAAAACAAATTAATCCCATAGACAGCAACCCAACTGAAATGTTCCCAGGTCCAGAAACGTAAAATAGTCCATATGACATCAGTGGCTCAACTTCAATTTCGCAAACCTACTAGAATACTTTTTGTGCACAAAGAAAACAAACATAATTTATTCAGCAATTCTTCTCCCTGAGTTAACACCGTATAAATCAACATAATCAGTGTTGCTTACGTTCAGCATGCATGCTTACTCCTGAGCATAAACAAGTTATTATTTTTTATTTGTTTGTGCACAATGGGTGAGTAATTAATTATAGAATATTAATTGTTATATTAGAACTAATCCTATCACAGCAGTCAAATAATAGACAAAACAGATTTTTTTATAGCATACATTGTCTTATTATAAATATTTACATTTAATTTATTTAATTAAAAAGCAACTATTTAAAACATTAAAAGCATCACTTCTCTATTTTTTTTTCTAGTTTGAAATTAATCTGAGCAGCAAAAATGTTCAAAATTCTAGCATTTTTTAAAATAAAGAAAACAATTAAATAAATTACCAAATAAATCTTATCTTATTAATCGTATTTTATCTAAAATATATTGTCTCTCATTTTAAATATTTAATTTATATTTTAGTTTCTTCCTCATTAAAATGTTCCTCAGAAAATTTGCAAATTAACGTTATTTTATATAAAAAAAACACATAATGTAATAAAACAATGATTTAATTTGTAGTACATTGTGACTGTAATCAGCAACAGCTGCTAATGCAGATTCTATGTATTCCCATTAGTTTTGAAATTAAAAACAAAAACGCAGGCAAATCCACTGAAAATGACACCGCAGTTGTAAAATGCCTCAGCAACATTCAAACCAGTGCAAAAAAATATGGCAGAAATATCAAAAGGCCTTCTCCACCTCCAGAAGCCTAGTTGACAAAATATATATTCTAACATTTTGCCAACATTATAAAACATTATTTTCCGAATATGCATTAAAAAAAAAAAAAAAAGTTTAGAAGAGCATTCCCTGCTAGCAGGAAGTGAAACATTAAGGGGTTTTGCTCAGATCTACTGTAGTATGTAATAAATCCCAGGTGGAACAGGTTTCTGTCATGCAAGGCAGTGGTGTTTATTCAAGGGCATCGAGGTCGTGGCGTGTGTGACACACACAGGAGAGAGCGAGCGCTCTGTTTTGAGAAGAGAGGCCCCTTGCTTCAAACGATCCGCACATCATCCTCTCTCACCGTATGGATCTCTGGCACTCAAATCTCTCTCTCGGACCAGCACACAATATCAGTGGAATGTCATTCTTCTGTGAAATACGGTTCACACGGTCCAGTACAGAAAAGATGAACCTTATATAAGCACACCCTTAGCTTTCCAAAAGGGACCCCTGATGTGTGCACTAGCACTGTTTATAGTGTGTGGACTGCTCTTATTAACATGAAATCTCTTTCCATAGCACCACGCTGAAAGAAGAAGAAAAAAACCTGTTTAAATAAAATGAGGGCTTTTGTTTATTAAAGATAATGTGACTCTGGCTCCATGCAGAGACCTCGATCTTCAGCATATTTGATTACAGAAGTGAGGACTCGATTTCTGCTAACAATGAGATATTGTCGTTTTTGACGCTCTGCACATGTATTCCTTGGAAAGCCAGCAAGCCTTGTTGGGTGTAGAGGTTGGGACAGGTGTTTTTTTTTTTTTTTAGGTCAGGGATGAGTCCAAGGCTGAATTTGGATAAGCATACCACTCTTACTATTGCTGTCATATAAAGATAAGGCAGAAATAGTACAAATAGAACACCAGTTTTCAGCCAGTATCCATGTAGGTCAAGACAATCAAATTGGTGGCCATCTTGTTGGTAAGCATTTTTTTCTTCTCTCTCTCTATGAAAGCAACAGCCATACAAGTACAGCTCCTATGTACTTGAATAGGGGAATCAGCACATGGAAATTCTAGCTATTTTACATTTTAGCAAATTGATGGCTAAGAGAATGAAAAGCATGATTTTTTTTTCAAACCATCAGACAAAAACGTTATCATAATTAGTGTTTCTTTAGCTCAAATCACACTAGCAGAAATCTCTAATAATATTCATATGAGAAACACCAATGGTTATGATAAGTGGACAAGTTGGTTTAATAATATATGACTGTGGACCACAAAACCAGTCATAAGTATAATTTTTTTTACGGTTTGTTAGGATAGAACAATATGTGGCCAATATACAACTATTTGAAAGTCTGAAATCTGAGGGTGCAAAAATTCATATTGAGAAATTTGCATTTAAAATGAATTTCTTAGAAGTGTATATTACAAAAACTAAGTTTCGATATATTTACAGTAGAAAATGTATAAAATATCTTCATGGAACATGATCTTTACTCAATCCCTGGCCCTCTTTATATCTTTATATTTCGAAATTTAAAAAAAAAATCTTTTATTTCGTAGTTAGATGACACTTGGTGACTTTTGTCACATTAGCAATATTTTGAAAATATGTGAAATAACATTTATTGAATTACATTGAATGACATATCATATCAATTAATTACAAAATGTTCGTACAAAGTGTTTTGAATGATCACTTTTCCATCCCTTATTTTGTTACATTTTTACATTTTTAAATAAGGAGTAACAAAAATGCTTTCTGCTTGTTCTCTCCCTCTTGGGGTCTCTCGAGAGGAAATAGCTGTAATGTTTTCCAGACCCCGCCCCATGACGCACAACTAGAGGAAACTCCTCGCGCGTTTCTCGCTGTCAGGTCCACGCTGCCAGCACGAGGAACGAGCAGAGACGATCAGCTCACACCAAAGACACTTAAGACTTTTACACTAACTCTTCCAACTTCAGGCAGCACAATGGTAGACGAAAAGATCTCAATAGAAGACGGAAAGATGTCCAACGGTGAAGCGCACCAGGACGACCCGACCCTCGCCAACGGTTTGGGTGATCACAAGAGGAGCGCGCCGGAGAGCACCGGGCAGAAGATGAAGCGCTTCGTCATGGCCAATCTGCTGGTCATCCTGACGGTGTCTGCGGTCATTGTCGGTGTCTTCATCGGGCTCGGCGTGAGAAGCGCCGGCTTGAGCCGCACGCAGATCCTTTACTTCGGGTTCCCCGGCGAGCTCCTCATCCGCCTGCTCAAGATGATCATCATTCCTCTGGTGGTCTGCAGTCTGGTGTCCGGTGCGGCCAGCCTGGACCCCAAAGCCCTGGGCAAGCTGGGCGGCTGGGCGATGCTCTTCTTCCTAGTGACCACTCTGATCTCGTCCGCCATCGGCGTTATCATGGCGTTCATCATACAGCCGGGCTCCAGCGACGGCAAAAAAATATCCAACCTCTACCAGGACGAAACACAGGTTCCTGAAGCCAAAGAAGTCATCGACTCGTTTCTAGACTTGATCAGGTGAGTCCCCAAAGTCCAACAGTGAACACGTGTCCCAACATCCCGCGCTTCGGCGTTCGAAACCGGAGCTCTAGGGTTCCAAAAACTTTTTATATGATTAGTTTTATGCTAATCTTATATATGATAAACATTATAACGTTTTGACGGTATATTTACTGTGTGGCATTGTCGATATCGATGTGAATTTCGCAAACCGACGTTAAGTCGGCTGTTATAACCCATGAATTCTGGAAATGAACCGCGTGTTTCTAACTTCCTTTCAGTAACGTTAACTGCCTGCGCAGCTTTGCCAAACAGGGCGAGGAAAGGAATATTAAGTAAATATGAAAACGAACAAGAAAGGCGATACTAATTTCTAACGTTTTACGTAAGTAGAGTTAAAAGGTTTTTCCAATGCACGCTCAAACCCTGTTACTATTATTTCCGTTCTCCGATACTGACGAGAACTGCGTGACGTTGCTCTCTCCATGCATGTGCTGTAAGCAGACGCTACAGTTGCATCAGCTGCGGGTGGCCCCCTTTTTTTTCAAAGATATGGCATCTTCCCTTTTCCGGGTGTGTAGTTTCCTTAACTAGAGAAAGCAAATGCCGGAATATTTTTTTCAGCGGTATACCGAACAGCTTAATAGAACAAAACAAGTATAAATTCTAAAGAAAACGTCGATTAATTTTTTCGGCAGAGGCAGAAATTCCTTGCATTCCACAAGGAAACCCTATAATCATACAGTTTTAGGGTTTGGTCTTGTTGTCCTGGTCAGATTTCATCATGTGTTCAACAGAATGACGTGAAGAGAACATTCTGTTCTCATTTAACAACAGCAAAAGACGTTTAGTAAACAACTTGTAAACTTTCTAACTACCACTGAAGATGAGAATGTTAATATGAAGATATACAAAATTAATGCTAATATTTACACTGACACACTTCAGGGTGAACTGACCCAAGAGAAACTGTATAACTAACTAAAATAGTTTTTTTCTACTGTCCTTGAAAATTTCACTCGGCTCACAAAATTTGCCACAGCTACCAGAGCATTAGCCTGTACTACCATAGCTTTTTATAAAGAAAACACATACATGCATACATGGATGTATAAGAACACACGCACCTAAAATATATATACACACACACACACACACATTAATATATTTTAATATAGTATATGTTAGGTAAAATCTGTTAGTTTAAATGCACTGTAAGTCTGTTTGGATTAAATGCATTTATTTATTAAAGTTTATGTATGTATGTATATGTGTGTGTGTGTGTGTATGTATATTAAATAATTGTCCCATTATTCATCCACAATAATATTAATTTCAACAATAATTTCATTTTGGAAATCCGGTCACTTAAACATGAATGCAGCAGTTCTTCCCTCTCTTGATGTTTTTTAGCTATTGATTTCGGTTTTCAGTTTCAAGACCATTAAGGGAATAATGGTTCATAATTTGAGGGTTTCAGTTGCTAACAGTCGTGCATTCATTCCCACGTGACAAAAGGAGCCAAAAGCCTGTTTTGTAACCGCTTTGAGATAGCTTTGGGTTAAAAGTTTAATAACTTCTAATTCCAAAATAAGTTAGATTTTCCCTCTAAAAACCTGTGTGCATGTACATCTTTTTTGTTTTTGTTTTAACTGTAAAAGTCAAATTATGTCATGTCATACTTGTTTCTGACCAGTTACTCAGATTAATCTCACCAGGATTCTGAAGCTATTGTGGTTTTGTTCCATAATTAGTATCCTAATTTAAAACCAAACTGAAACATTTGAGATGTTTCTTCTTTGGCTGCATCTCCGGGGAAGCCACGTGAGGCCAACACACACACGTGCAAACACACACAGACATGCACTATAGAAGCAGGGTTAATTAGCCAGCTGATGTGGCTTGTGTCATCCATCTAAAGGGGGGTTCTCTCTTGGGCTCTCACCGTGACTAAATCCTGCCACACGATCTCAAGGACCACTGTGGAGCCTTGCTAATTTCACACTCTGGCAAGCACGCAGTTGGATGGTCTTTCTATAGAAAGTCTACATACAGCAGGTTCTGGCATGTACATTAGGCTTGCTTGTCTGAATGTATGTTTCCTTATAACTCTCTCACATTAGATTTTTCGGTTTCTACAAGTTTAGACTTGCTGTTATCTGAAGTTGCATTGCCTTGTCTGGATCCCTCAACAATATTTTGGAACAAGCCCTCCTTGCCTTGTTACACAAAATAATTTATCTTAAAGGTTAAGTGAGTCTTGTTGTTGCAAACCCTTATGACCTTCTTTTTTTGAAGAACACTAAGTTTTGAAGAACGTTCATTCACTACAGTTAAAGTGAACGGGCTGTTGGGTCACCATTCATTTTCATTGTATTAAAAAGCAGCTTGGACATTCTGCAAATTTGTGCTTTTCCAATGAAAGCCAGTCAGATGAGTTCAGAATGACAGTAAATGATTCCTGGGTAAATTGTTCCTTTAATGCATTAGCGTGTGCTTTTTTGTACAATACGTGTGAAACCCACCGTTTCCCCATCATGTTTTTTTTTTTTTTTGTGTAAAAGTTTATTTTAGACAGAGCAAAGTCAGAGTGTTAGGTACATTTACCTGTTAATAGTTACTTTTAGCATGTCAACACACACTGAACTAAGGATAAATCTTTGACGAAAGCTTTGATAGGGTGTGTGGAGCGCCAGGTTTCGGAGAGGTCTTGTTTGACGTGTCTCACTGTTTACACCAATGTAAAAGCCGGAACTTCCATCACATCTTAAAGCCATATTTGGAATGCTTTGAGTCGTGAAATTGTATGAGCTGTAAATGTTGGACAAATGCTCAGCCCACCCAGCTGGATTTGAATGTGACGCTTTGAAAACCAGTCACAACATTTGCATGTGTCAATAATGCCATATTTCAGTGGCATGAACTGGTTTTACTGGTGTTGCTATGCTGGTTTCAGTTCTAACTTTCCTCAATGTTCAGACGAAGGAAATCTGAGAAGAGAGACGACCACTGGCATTGGTTTTTGGCAGTGACCTGCTGTCTGGGATGCAGCCTGTTGCACAGCACAGCAATTTGAAGTTTTCCAGTCTCATCTTGCTCCAGCTGCACTATTTTTTAATTATAATAGTCTCTTTACACCTTCCAGACTTCTTTAGATGTTAGCGGGAATGATTGCAATGTATTGGAGAGCTCACTATGGGCAACAGATTCCACACTTTTTCAGAATCCGGCCTGTAATGGTGCATTTTTTTGTGGAAATGTAACTCAAGCACAGCTGCTTTTGTGATTTTACTTGGAAAAAGGTAGCACACAGAATTAATACCAGGGATTATAACTCCATCAGATCAAAGACTTCCTCCTTTTTTTGTATGCACACTATATTAAGGTCAGGGATGCTGGGATATTCCTGAATAAATGTCTGCATTTGTCATTAATCTTCACCTCCAGGCAGGTCCTAGTGCCCATCTCCATTGGAGGGGAATGGGGTTATAGGGATAGAGGGAATGTGTGGTACTGGGATTAGTGGAGGGATATAATCAGAATAAATTCTTCAGGTTATTTCCACATGAGGCCAGGCCGGTCAGGAATTGGCTGCCTAGGACTTAGAGGATTTTAGTGCCAGTGGGCAATATCTGTGAAGGGTAGAATTGGATCTTTGTTCTCTCATTACCTTGTTCTGCACCATGTTTGTGAAGGTATACTTCAGTTGTTATAGGGGACGATATCGGCCGATATTTGACCATTTTAAAATATCGGCAGATAAATTTTTCTGTTTGGCCGATGTGTTCGAGGCTGGACTTTTATTTTGACTGCGCTGAACACATTCACATTATCTTTCTTGTGCGTTGTTGTCATTCAGTTCTGTATAATACAGATAGATATGTAATAGTTTACTTTTAATTTTTTTATTTGTATTAAATATTTGTGAAAAAACACTTTGCCTTCTAAAGTATACATATGGTTATTTTTTTTTTTTATTAATTATCAAATTATTTCAAATTTCTTAAATATTAAATTAAATGTATATCGGCCAATTTCACACTCTGCTTTCCAAGATATCGGCTGCCAAGAAACCCGTATCGGTCGACCACTAGCTTTGTTCAGTGTAATGGACTAATTCATTAGTTGAAGTCTGATTTGAGAGCATATCAGATGTACGTATAACTCCTCCCTGTCATCTTCTTTCAGAAACATCTTCCCTTCGAACCTGGTATCAGCTGCCTTTCAGTCGGTGGGTTTAACAATCGTTTGTTTAAACTATTGATTTTGTTTTATATGTGATGTGTTATTATGTGATTCTGAACATTTTTTTCTCCTTCACAGTATACCACTGTTTACAAGGTTAAAAATATTACCAACTCCAGCAGCTTGACTGCCTTCACTGTGGAAAAGGTACCAAGTCCAAGATATAACACCTCTAGTCAAGTCCGAGTTTTCTTTAAATGCATGTATAATGTAAGAATTTATCATCACAGTAAAATGGTCGAATTATGATCTAAGAGATGTATGTATGAAATCTGAGTGGTTTAATAATATTTCTATTTTTTTATGTCTATTCAGTCATTTTTATCTTTGTGTTAAGATTCCAACTGGCAAAGAAGTGGATGGAATGAACATCCTGGGGCTCATTGTTTTTGCCATGGCGTTTGGTGTGGCCTTGAGGAAACTTGGAGAGGAAGGAGAGATCCTTATCAAGTTCTTCAACTCTTTCAACGAGGCCACCATGGTGTTGGTCTCCTGGATCATGTGGTAAGGGAACAGCATGTGCTTTTTCCAGTGTTTGAACTGTGGTGTCCTATGGATTCGTCTCTTCACTTCCCTTCTGTATTCCTTCTTTTCTGCAGGTATGCCCCACTGGGTATTATGTTCCTGGTCGCTGCTAAGATTGTAGAAATGGAGGATGTTGGCTTGCTGTTCGCCAGCCTGGGGAAGTACATCGTCTGCTGCGTCATTGGCCATGCCATCCATGGTATCCTCGTCCTCCCGCTCATTTACTTCGTGATCACACGGAAGAATCCATACACTTTCTTGCTGGGATTGGTCACTGCTTTGGCCACTGCCTTTGGAACCTCCTCTAGGTAAATGATTGCAGCAAATTACGCTCTTCTTCTTCATTGGCATCTACGGTTCCGTTAAGAACAATTAACATCCAGGGAACTTTTCAATTGCACAAAACTTTCTTTATAGTGGAAAGAGGTTATTTGAAATTTAAAATGTTCTTTACATTAAGATAAGAAGGAACTGTTCATTGATGGGCCTTTTTTGGCTTAACAGAATTTCGCAAATGCATAATTAAGTAGGAAATGACAGTCAGATTTTTATCATCAGCTCTGCCACGTTGCCCCTTATGATGAAGTGTGTGGAGGAGAACAACGGCGTGTCCAAGCACATCAGCCGCTTCATCCTGCCCATCGGAGCGACTGTCAACATGGACGGAGCCGCTTGTTTCCAGTGCGTAGCTGCGGTGTTCATCGCTCAGCTGAACGGAATCCCACTGGACTTCGTCCAGGTCATCACCATCCTGTGAGTTCAGTCATCCACCTCCGTACTCGCCCGGCTCTGATTGGAAGACGTAGGCTTTGACCGTATGACCTTCTCTCTGTTTGTAGCGTGACTGCGACGGCGTCGAGCGTGGGTGCTGCTGGGATCCCTGCTGGAGGGGTGCTGACGCTGGCCATCATTTTGGAGTCAATAGGCCTGCCCACCAACGATCTGTCCCTCATCTTGGCTGTGGACTGGCTTGTGTGAGTATCTGGTTTAGATGTTTTTGTGGGCAAAATAGAAAGATGGTAAAGCTGGAGTATGGATCGGGGGGAGGTAGGGGGTGGGAAAAGACTGCTGATGGTTTTGATTTGAATAAATACGTTTTCATTTCAGTAATATAGTGTTTTATTATTAAAGAAAATGACTGGAAATTAAAATATAAAGTCAATACATAATTAAAACATGATGAAATTATTTAATGATGATGTAAATACAAATCCTATTTGAAATAGGAGTCGAGGATAAGATGTTTTTATTTAAATATGCATGTATTCATGTAATGTCTTGTGAATATTTAAATATTAAGAAATTAAGATTGAGGATAAGATAATTGTATGTGTGTGTGTATATAGGTGCTGTCAAACAATTAATCACTATTGAGTACAGTGTATATTTGTGTGTGTGTGTATGTATATATATATATATATATATATATGAAGAAATTTTTTTTTGTATGATTATGTATATTTTATATTCATATATAGATATTTTCAAAATATACTTGATGTGTATTTATATGTACATATTAAATAAACAGTACACATACATATATTATGTAAACAAAAAAGTTTTGGTTGTGATTAATCATTTGGCAACACTAATAGATAGATCGATAGATGGATATTTTATTAATCTAATATCTTATAAAATTAGATAACATATTTAGTATTATTATTTTGATGTATTTGTACAAACTAATGAGTGCTCGAGGATAATTGTTACTTTTATTTAATGTCCTCATTATTTTTGTACAGTGAAGATATTTTTTTTTAATTCTTGTTTCTTCATTTAGCGATCGAACTTGCACGGTCATCAATGTTGAAGGCGACGCCTACGGAGCAGGTCTTCTGCAGTATTTTGTGGACCGTGAGTCCAGTAAAGAGGGGGCGGAGCTAAACAAAGTGCGAGTGGAGAAAGAAGACCCCGCCTCCAGGCCAGAAAGTTCACCTCTCATCGAGAAACAGGGAAAACTTGAATTGGAAGAAGTCGCTGGACCGAAACCCTGTGAAGAGGAGTCCTATATGTAGACTTGAACAATATTACAACAAACTTTCCTTCAGGACCTGTCTGATCTCACTAAATCAATCTCTGCATCCACGCGGTGACCATGGGAGAGATACAGGTTAAGATTAAGACAGGACAAAGACTACATCCTTTTGACCCTCCTCTAAGCTCAACTCTGAAGGAGTCTGCCAAAACGTACGCACATTTAGATCGGAAAAATGCTTGAACAATTATTTATTAGATGCTGGTCAGACGTTTTGGAATTCACTCCTTTTATAAAAAAACTTACTCCGGCCTTTCAAAAATAATTTATTTATATTACTATTATTTTTACGCATGCCCTAATAGTTCTGATTATGTGCTATTGAGTTAAACCTCAGAACACCTTTTTAATGCAAAACATCTAATAAGCCAAAGAATTTCACTGCATCTTTGAAACACACCAAACACACCAAACATGGTTTTAGGTGGCTTTATGGTCCGTTATTCTGGAATACCTCATCCGTGCCGATTCCCTTTATACCACATCAGGCTCCTCAGATGTAGGTCCATCTAACAGGTGTAAATACCTTCACTAAACTTGCTACTAGAGGAGCCAAAAGAGTAGTGCTGGAAACCTGACTGACAGGCAAGGGACAATGTTTTACCTTCTGCGTCTTTGTCTTTATACATTTCACAGCAGGCTCTTTGGGGTCAAGTTGTATCCTAAGGTCAGACAGGAATGTAAGCACAATGATATATGGGTCACATGCAAAGTACTCCTTGTCTTAAAGCTCTGAGGCTGTTTAGATAAGAGCCTTGAAGCCTGCTGTTGAGGGAGTTACTTATGTGGAAGTCAATGAGCAACGGAGGTCAAGAGCTGTAAACCGATCCGTTTTGTTCTGTTTAAGAAGAAAGCCATAGATTAGAGCATGAATCAAGACTGGAACTGAGATTTTTGTCAATTTTGTATTTAAGATCAAATAAGGAACATGTTTAGGAACATGTCGGATGTGTTAAAAAGTTTAACATGCTCTCTCTCTCTATCGCACACTGTCGCGCAATATTTTTTTTTTAATGTTTTTTTTCGTGTACAAAAAAAATTAGATTTTTTTTAAATCTAAAAAAATGAAGTATCAATTTTGTTTGCTTTTTAAAAGTACTTCTGGTATCTTTTTTTTATTTTTATTTTTTATTTCCCTATGTATGTTATTGCAGAAAAGCACAAATATAAAATGCCTGCCATTTTCTAACAATAGTTAACTTTACGAGTTGAACTGGATTACTTGTTTAGTTTTTTTATATATATGTCTTAGAAATGTATAGCCTAAACACACCAGAAGGAGGAAGGTATTGGATGACGCTGAGAGACAATTGCCTTTCTACTGCATGTTGACCAAGTGTTTGTCACCGTGATGAGAAAGACTTAATAGCCCATTTTTGTAGAAATCAAAACTTCTAGTTGATGGAAGAAAGGTTAAATCTGACCAAAGAAACAGTTGTAATTTTTCATATTAATTTATCAATATGTATTACTAAAATATGGTGCTTATGATCTGCATAATTAACATTTCGTCTCTCATTTCTGTTCTGTGCTCAAGTTGTATTTCAAATCTCAGCTGTTCTGCGTGACGGTCATCACTCCTTTCAAAGCCAGTACTGTAAAGGCTTCTCATTCCAGGCGGCTGAAGCGTAGCTGCCCCGATGATATGGATATGTGTCCGTGTGCGAATTTAATGTGTGGTTGCGTTATAAATGGCTACTTGATGCCAAAGAGTACTGTTAAGAAATCCAGTGTACTCCACACAGACTGCATAATAAAGTTTTTTTTTTTCTTAATAAATCAGCAGTGATGTTCTCTTTATTATGAGTTCAGGTAACTGAACCACTTGTTTGTTTATCATATTTATCTATATCATGTTTATAATTGTGGCTTTCTGTGTTCAGGCATTTTGTATAATGATTGCTTCAAAGGCCAGCATGTTTGGCTTCATGTCCTGTTGCGCCACCTTGTGGTTCATTCAACATTTTACTGAAATTTTTACAATTAAAAACTCGAAAAGTAATTCTGTGAGATGGTTTATTTCAGGACATCTGAAATACATTTGAGATATTAAGTCAAAGTGTGGTGTTATGCTGTTTGTTACATATTTGGTGGTCATAATGCATTTACATAATGAACATTACGTAGCACTGTATATTTGTGCGCCACCATGACAAAACAATTGTGTAAAGAATGAGTTACATTAAAACAAAATTGAGATCAAACTAAAAAAAAAAAAACAAAGGTACAGTTATTTTCATGCAGAAAGGTGAAAATATCATAAATAAAGTGAATATGTGCATCAAACAGTAGCTTCTTTTCACTGGCTCTTTGTGTAACCCTTTCCGTTTACAACCATTTACACAGGAAAACCATTCGAGACAAAAAAAACCTTCTTCAAAGATCATTACATCCTCTTTTAACATCAATGTACACCAGTGTTACCACATGTCACAAAACACTTCCTACACTCTACAAAGTTCATGGTGGTATAATAATGACCATTAAGTTGAAAAGCAGTGAAGTCCTTTCAAGATTTTAATGAGCTGCCTAGGTTGTTAATTCAATGTTTCACTTGTGGACATACGAACATAAATCAGGTTCCCATATACCAGCATTTACTCTACATAAAGCACTAATGCAATAAGCAATATAGGCTCTTTAAAACTGGTGTTTCTCTGACAATCAGTTTAAAAATCTAACACTTGTTTAGTGTTTAATTGCTAGATACTTTATTTTAAGGTGTCCTTATTACAGTGTAATTATACATGTAAGTACCGAGTAATATGTGCTTACTATACAGTTAGGTTTAGAATTAGGGTTTGGCTTAGGGTTACTTATGCATAATGTATTATTATTATTATCATTATAGTAAGTACATGAAACAAGAACACAAAGTAAAAATATTACCTTTAATAGCTACATAAACAGATGTAATAAAGTTAATGTTTGTGAATTCTTGGGAGGCTGCGGTGTGAAACATTAAATCCTTAGATTTTAGAACTTTTATTACCATTGTTACATACCGTATATTTAGACTACTTTTGGGACTTTATAACTCCCCAAACCACAACACACATACAATTAATAAAATCGGCAAGAAATGCGAACGTTCAAGTGATCAGACACAGTTCAAAACCTTTAAGTCTGATAGTAATACTCTACAGAGTTTACAATGTCAGAAATGCAACAAATGCAGTGTTGTGTACTTGTGGCACATCAAGTTACTGCTTGCTACGATCCTAACGTGCGACTCCTGTCCAGTCTTTTCTTGGCAGGGTTCGGATACTGGGGGTTCTCAATAACCCCTTCCCCAAACTTGAGTTCCAAGAAGGCACGGTGGTTGTTCGGACCATAAGCAGTGATGCCGGCGAACTGCATTGGCACCAGGGGTTGCAAAAAATGCTCTGGGAACTCCACGTCTTGTTTGTGCTCAGTCCAAGTGTCTCTGGTCATAACTCCATTGCGAGGGTAGAAGGGCCACAAGTCCACATGCAAATGGTTGGCTTCACTATACTGCACACGATAGAAGTCGCCTTCCACCGCTCGCTCCCACACGTAGCCGTTAGCATCCACCAGTGAGCCGGAGTCCAGGTTCTTTAGGTAGTCGCAATTTGGAATGTCCTCCAAGTAGATGCCTAAATCCACGTCATAGTCCCATGGGATTATATCCTGGTGTCGGGCTGCTCCCAACAAGGAACCGCCTTCCAGCCAGTAACGCACACCAGAGCTTTCCAAGATATTGATAACATACTTAGTGGTCTCTCGTAGGGCGCGCAAACAGCAAGGAGGAGTCCAGCGCTCTAGGTAGAGGTATTCCGGTGTATCGTCACGCACTGTGCCGAAACATCGCGGTGTCTCTTTACTGCAGCCAAACCACTGATCGCGACCATCAGGCAGCAGCACGCGCTTCATCCCGAAGCTACGCATGAGGTGATTGGTGGCGTCTTTCAGGCGACTGTCCGCCTTCCACTGGTTGTGCGCTGAGCTAAACAGCGGACGATGACTTGCAGAGAACGAAGGTCCCTCCAGGAGCTTGACCTTCCAGCCGCGCAGAGAAGTTTGTATGAACAAGGAAGACATGAGGGGGCGCCCTAAGGGAACCGAGAGATTGAAAAGGTCCTCGGTGCGGATAAGAACCACGGCGTCTCCCTGCAGGGCTGTGCAGACGCTGCCGCTGCTCCCTGAGGCCGCAGAAGTGTAGGTCGCGGTCCATTCCCGTAGATTCACCCGAAGGTGCAGGCACTGCACTGCCGAGCGTGTCAGCACAGGGGCAGCAACGAGTCGGACCGGACCGCCACCTTCCCCTTCCAGCTCCCGAATTAGACGCTCGATTTGTCGGCCGTGGTCCAGCTCGACGCCATCTGGAACTAACAAAACAAACTCCGTCTGCACATTGAACTCGGGGCGGTGGGATTGTGGAGGCTGGTCAGGGCTCGGCGACAACACCAGGAGCCGGGCTCCCTCTGGAAGTGCCAGAGGAGGGTACGGTGGACTTTCAGCTACAGCGAGGAAGGGCAACTCTGGTCTCTGGCGCAGAAAGGAGCGTGCAACATCACCAACGTAGTTTTCAAAGTCTTCAAATTCAAGAACGAGGATTGTAACGCGTGGACCACGCATGTTGGCCTCAAGGCCTCCCATTTTGACACCTCCAACAATGCTTCCACCTACCAGATTACCCATAGCTCCCAGTCCAGCCACAGGCAAAGAGGCTTTCTTTAAGCCTTTACTTTGCTCCCGGCGCTTCTCCATCATCTGCTGCTGGGCCCGTGAGACATAATATAGAATGAGCAAATTCAAAATGATGGCTCCTGTTAACAGAGCCTGGCAAAAACTGATACGCATTATGGCTCTTGTGGTTAAACACTTTTATGATATATACAGTAAGTCAAATCTCAAACAGAGAGAGGACAGAAAATCTTGATTCTCACAACCTGTCCGAATTCCTGAAATGTTGAACATTATCATCCTGGTCTGGCCAAAAAGCAAGCAAAGTGGATAGCGTTTGGGAGCTGAATATTTGACGAAGCATCTTTGACCAGATCAGTTTCTGCTGATGTCTTCCTGATGTGTCAGCTGATCCCATCCAGGAAAAAAAGAATTACGGACAGATTCCATATTCCCTCCTTCAGTTGTGCCTTTAGTTCACCACAGTCCATTAAAAAATGCTAAACATGAAGACAAAACAAAGAACATATTAATAAACAAATTTACCATGAGCTCTTCAAAGTACAAGGCAAATGTTTGGGAAATAAAGATCAGGTTTGCATTGCAAAAAGCCTATTTGTCATCACTACTAAGTCTAGCCAGCAAAGATAACCTAGAAATACACCAAGCTGCTCTCCCAATAAGAGGTGAGCTCTAAATTTTAGTATTTGAGAAACTATCATTTGATTACTTGAGACAGTTCCTCCAAATGCAGAATGTGCATGCAAAATGAAACCCAAACAAGCCTACAACCATCGATTCATGTAGATCTATGCAGCCTCTGATCTTAAAAGCATGCGCATACAATGGCACGCATCTTCAGTAACGTTATGCAAAACGGTAGAAATCACGATTGTGAAAACTAACGTTTTAAGATTGATTCAACGTGTTCCTTATCAGCACATTGTTTGCACGGTATTCTTGCTAGTCTTCCCCCTGCTTAATTCGGAAACGAGCAAAGGAAGCCCGAGAGAAAACCCACAATGTAGCAGGAAGCTTGCACAACTGGGTCGCCTCGATCAAATCCATAGAACTAGAACGAGCGAGTAGAATGACACGTAACGTGATACTTGAGTTCTCAAATGGGCGGGGCTTAGCGCTAACAGGATGGTCTTAAAATGTTTTTCTTTTTAATGCTTCACTACTGTGTATTTTTAACTTCAGTGTCATCTGTACACCAGATTATTATTATTATTAGTATTATTATTATTAATTTTAGTAAATGTAGAAATACGATATATATTTATTTAATGTAACATTTATAAAAATATATATTTTTAAATAAATCAATTAATTAATAAAAAAAGTTTCGCAATTGACAATATAGAGCATACAATTTAACTTTACAACAGAAAAAAATGAAAGCTAGTATACGACTGCGAAGAAATGCGTCACGTGACACATTTTACTTTTCTCATCGCTAGTCAGAATGGACCAATTACAGCCAGCCGTGATGCTTGGACTCGTATTTAAATATATATATATATATATATATATATATATATATATATATATATATATATATATATATATATATATATATATATATATATTTTACAGAGACTGCTGAGGTGAATTTACATTTTTCAGGTCGGCAAAAAAATCTTTGTAATCAACGAATTTAAAATATTGTAAGTTTTAGCAGTCAAAGGTCTCCTTTAAAACAAAAAACGTCTTGAGATTTGAATCGACCTCAATGGAGGATCAGGCTTATAGAGCCGCAGAACGCCTCCCTGCGGAAGTCAGCTTGATAACCCACAGCGAGCAGTTACGAGCGATAGTATCTATGAGCGGGCAGCGTCTGCAGCCATTCCGTAGTAGGAGTGGATCACTATTTGGCACTTTCCCGTGTGTGTGAGAGTACTCGCCTATCTGTGTCGGGCAGGAAAACGGGAGAGGGCTTCGGTGAAGCAACAGGGTGGCTTATTTTTCTGTTTTTCCACCTCCTGGCTCCGGCGACAGCGCGAACGCTCTGATGGAGGCGGAAAGATCCGGAGGGGTGGCCGGAGGAACGAACCAGAGCCCCGCAGGAAGCGGAGCGGTGCGCAATCCGAACGGGCCGAAGGCTGTGCTCTGTCCTGCTCCCACCGCAGCCGCCGCCGCCGCAACCGGGGCGATGTCTGGATGCTCCCAGCCGCGAGATCCGCAGGACGGGGACGCGGGCCTCTCGCTGCCCGGCATCTTACACTTCATCCAGTACGAGTGGAGCCGCTTTCAAGCCGAGAAATATCGCTGGGAGGCCGAACGGGACGAATTGAGGGTAAAGAACGGGGTTTCTTTAATCGCATGTTTTGGTCTCTTCCAGACGGATTTCTAAAGGAAGAGCACATTCACAGATAAGACGCAGGAAGAAGTCACGATCGCCTGCTGATATTGTTTATTGGATGTGGTTTGGGGATTACACCGGGGTTAAGTGTTCATCTGATGCTATTCACTGAAACAGTAGCAAATGTGATTGTGAAAAATTATCCTTTTGTTGAATATCCATACCCATCCTAGGATGGGAATCGATTCCGGATCTGATTCATCTGAACGATTCTATTTCCGTAGCGGTTCATATATATATATATATATATATAATTATTATTATTATTATTATTATTGTTAATATTTTTATTAATTTTTTTGAAGGGTTAAATGGAAATATCAAAATAACTATACAATTCAGATTGTATTTACTGCTGTCAACAGTCTGTTGCTAATGATGAGTTCAGATTTCAAAAGCAGATATATGCAGTCCTCTACTTGAAATGGTCTTAACTATATAGCAATAATAAACGAATTTGGTAACAAATTTGATTAAAACAAAACACATTCCGAATCTTTAACTTCACGCTGTCATATGAACAACATATAAACAATCCACAGTCATTAAAATCTTATGTGTTTTATGCACAACATGATAAAAAAAAGCAAGTTTTTGCCTAATTTGGAGTAGGGTATGATGACAAAACTATTAAAGGTATAATTCACCCAAAAATGAAAATCCTGTAATTTACTCACCTTCAATGTTGTTCAAACATGTACGAGTTTCTCTTTCTGTTGAACATAAAAAAAAAGATATTTTAAAGAATGTGGGTAACCAAACCATTCCCCGTTGACTTCCATAGTATGGAAAAACTGCGATGGAGACCAGAAACGGTTTGGTTACTCACGGTCGACTTTTGTGTTCGACAGGAAGAGAAACTCATACAGGTTTAAAACGACTTGTGAGTGAGTAAATTATGACAACAACTTTATTTTGGGGTGAACTACCCCTATAACTTTCACTTCAGAAAGTGAGTTAAATGAACTGAGGAACTGAAACCAAAGGTATCCGTTTTGATTCTTTATAAGAGAACTGGTTCATAAGAGTCATCCAAAACACAAACAAATTCATTTATATTTAAACATCATGAATGGAATACATTGAGTATTGTTTATACCTGGATGTTTTTGATTCACTGAACCATACAAATCATCCGTCATCAGGTTATATTGGCTAAAAGAATCAGTTCATAAAAGTAAAGTCTTGAGGAATTGGTCTACATTGCAATTTGTAAGCTTGTGTGTGTGTGTGTTTTTTTTTTTAATTTACCAAAAATAATCATCTGACAAGAGTCATTAATTCCAAAATCTGACTACGCTGCTCATGATATTTTTAGTTTTATTGTTTATATTGAATGGTTTCTCCACTCATTTGTTTAGGAATCGGATTACACAGGTTGTGTGCATTGTAGGCGTGTGCATTTGATTCTTGATTCCCCAAAAAGAATCGGTCCATAAGAGTCATTTGAACATATTTTACTGATTATTTTGTAATTCCATATATTTATATATAGTATTATTTAAGTATAGAGGTTGCACAAACAAGCATTTTTTATTTTTTATTTTTTTAAATTTTTTAGTATGCTTAATATCTAGTCCTTCATGTGATTAAGCTTTCTGTTATTGTCTTGCATCTTTTTCAACCGTGGCATTAAGTGTGAGATAATAGAATCAAGGCAGTTCAGAAGCAGCGATGCAAAGAGAAATAAATGTTCTAATAATTGACTTTGGGATGTCATATGACCCATTGACTGCTACTACTTTTGTAAATTGTGAAGCTTCTGTTCAAGGCATGACGTAATGCAGTCCCGCTGGAGAATTAAAGCATTACATTTATTTGATTGTTTTCAGTCCCAAGAGAGCCGGTCCCAAGTCTAGCATGATTTCATCATTTAGTGTTATTACTTGCATCGTATATTACAGCATCTGAAAGATGTATAGCTCAAGTCGTTTTATATGAAACCTGGGAACGTCAAATCTATTTGGAAAGCTTGTACTCACATCAAGGAATGTATTAGAGAAACTGTTTAAACCAAGGATTATAGGGATTTAACCCCAATAAAATTTGCTTAAACCGTCTTTTCTGAGTCTGGACTCCACTGGCCCAGTTTGCAGTAGATCTTGGCCTGAGAAAAGCTTCAATTAAGTGACCCCATTCAAGCAGAGCCTGTAGTAGATTACATAAGGAGTTGCCAGTGTGCTCTATAAAAGGATAGGCCCTGTGGCTCTCATGGATGTGTGTTCTTCTGCCAGGCCTCTTCTGGAAATGTGCACAGGCTTTAGCGACCAACTGCTAGGTTTTCCATGTCACACGCACACACATTGTTTGTGACGTGGCCTATAAAAGGGTAGTAAAGGACAGTTGTAGTGTGAGATACTCCTCCTTGGTTTCTCCTGCCGTGTTGCGTCACATTCCCTGATTTATTTTATTTTATGTGGGACACCTGTGCCGTTGTGTGTCCTCTGTGGCAAGCAGGACATGATCGTTCCGGTGTGATGACCTTTGAGACAGGGTTATCGTTAACTAAAACTATAACATATACATTTTAGGTAAAATATAAGTTTTTACTTTAAATAAATAAAAATTAACAATGAAACCCTGTAATGAAGGTAAAGTAATAAGTAAAATAATTATAATAACGAAAGAACCACATAACAAAAGGATTAAAATTTAAAGGAATAGTGCACCTAACCCTAACTCTAACTCTAACCTAACCTAACCCTAACCCTAACCCACATAACAAAAGGATTACAATTTAAAGGAATAGTGCACCCAAAAATGAAAATTTGCTGAAAATGTAATCACGCTTAAGCTGTCCGAGATTTAGATGAGGTATTTAATTTTTTTTATTTTGTATCAGAACAGGTTTCAAGAAATGTGGCATATGCCACTTGCTCACTAATAAATCCTCTGCAGTGAATGGGTGTCGTCAGAATGAGAGTCCGAACAGCTGATACAAACATCACAGTAATCCACACCTCTCCAGTCCATCAGTTTACATCTTGTGAAATGAAAAGCTGCATGTTAGAAACAAATCCATCATTAAGACCGGTTCAACTTCAAACTGTTGCTTTCGGCAAAAAGCTGAGTGCTGCATTCATTATCTATCTATCTCCCACGATAAAGACTTGTTTGAATCAGGGGAGATATATGCACAGTTCAAGCTCAGAAAACGGTCCAAAGCAGTTGTAAACCAATATGTTGGTGGGTTTTGATGTGGGAGGACAACAGGGCATCGAGTTATTATGGATGATGGTATTTTGGCCAGAAACAATGGTTTTAAACACCTTGATTGATTTGTTTCTTATAAAAATGTAGCATTTCACTTTACAATGTTAACCAATGGATTTGAGTGGTGTGGATTACTTGTGGAATATTGCAATGTTTTTATCAGCTGTTTGCACTCTCATTCTGATGGCACCCAACCCATTGACTGGAGAGGATGCTGAATTTTCTCAATCTGTTCCAATGAAGAAATAAACCTGTCTATATATCTTGAATAGCTGTTTGAGTGTACTATTAATTTAAAATGAAATGAAAGCCAAAAGTATTTGTGATTACCGGTGTCTAGCTTATTTGTTTTGCTTGTTGTATTGTCTACTATTTAAAAGTATTAACAGTATAATAACGTTAGTACAACATTTCTCATAATCGTATATATATCTTGTATATTCTAACTAATATATATATATTAGTTTAATAGTGTACTCTAATACTCATTTGTGATGTGAATCTTTACACGAGACACATCGTCAAACAACAGGCAGCTTCAGCTCTGTCAACTCCCTTAATGTCAACAGAACACTGTATGTCAATACAACCCTTTTTTTGCATTAAAGCTTCACTAAAGTCAGAGGTTCTCCTATTTAACTGAGCAGAAGTGGTATTAAAACACTTAGTCATTTACATAAGAAAGAGTTCAGCAGGTTCATATACTCTTAAAAAAGACTCGTCCCAGAAACCGTCTGCTGTTCTAGTTGTTGGAGTGAGTCTCAGAGGGGTGCTAAAATGTGGAGAGAGACTGTGCATGTGCCCTTGACCTGTTCCCACCCACACACACAGGAAGTCACGAGAGGAATGGTCCGCCATATAAATGTGCCAGTGTGGTTCTACCTGCCACTTCCTAAGCCTCCAATGACCAGAAATATTGTGCTTTTTTTTTTGCAGAACAGCAACACAATACTGAGCTTGTGTAGCTGGAAGTGACTCTGTTCGAGTTGAAGTATTACACGTTTGCTGTTTTATGCTTTTTCCTTTTTTGTTAGTGCCAAAACTATATTTGTGTATAAGTGTATTTCCTCAAGCAGATTGACATTGACAATGATGCCAGAATCTCAGTATTTGTGCGACAAGCATCCCAGTTTCAAAAGGCCAAAAACACGGCAATTACATGCCTTTGTGAAAATGTCAGAGAGCTCCAGAGACCTGCCATAACAGGTTTCCTGCCCACACCATGGCAACTGCAGTCGAGCCGGTCTCCATGAGGACCTGTGGCAACTTGTCATGCTTTACTTTTCCTCCAAGTCAGCCCTGGAGACGGGGAGTGAGTGATTTTGAATTGATGTTATCTATGGCTAGACATGGCTACATTAAGAAAAAAAAAAAAAAGAAAAAACAATATAAATTAATATTCTTAATATTGTAGAAATGATTATTAATATTGATATTGTAATTAATTATAGTTTATTTATTGTTGTTTTAATTGGAGATATTCATTACATAAGTTTATATTTTTAAATAAATAAAAAATCCAATTATTTAAATAAACAGATATTCAACTTTATGTTAATTTTAAAATACCATTTGTTGTCAAATTTGTTACAATATTTTACATTAACTTTAAAATAATAATGATAATAAATAATAATAATAACAACAACAAAATAGTAATAATGGCCATTTTGTATTGTGCTAATGATAATTTATATTTTTTATGCATTAATGTAGTTTTTAAAAATATTGATAGTTTGTGTTTGTTATTATTAAGGGTAGTGGTGGAATTATCTATTTATTTATAACTGTTTTTCAATCGCAAGAACAATTAACATATAACTATGTTCTAGATATATTTAGTAATTGATTTTTGTTGAAAATAACAGTAGTAATCATGGTATAATATGGTAATTTAGATTAAAATAAACATAGATTTTCATTAACAGTATGATTTTAACAATATTAAAAATAATATTAGCTATTATATTTGATTTATAGTTATTGATGATGATGATGATGATGATGATGATAATAATAATAATAATAATAATAATAATAATAATTATTATTATTATTATATAATTGTATATGTGTTATGTAGAGTACAACGCCTGTACAGTTCTGTTGTGTGAGATACACCGATGGTGTGGGGGTGTGTGACTGATTTTTGTGCCATGGAGAAGTGAAAACAAGAATGTGACTGTGCAAACCTTTGTGCTGACCAGTGCTCATCACTATTTTTGATTAACCCGAAAGCGTAGATTCACTCCATTCAAGTCCAAAAGCGTGTAAAACAGCCAAAAAACAGCACATTTTGATGTAGTGATGTGTGCAAACATGATTAATAATCAATAATTGTTTTTGTCAAAGCCATAGAAGCATGCTCCATAAAAAAAAAAAAAAAAAAAAAATCCCCAAAGGTTTATTCCCTGTCCTGAATAGAGCTGAATGAATTATATTGCATAATTAATACTACAGGAGCTGGTCATATAATTAGAATATCATCAAAAAGTTGGTTTACTTCACTAATTCCATTGAAAAAGTGAAACTTGTATATTATATTAATTCATTACACACAGACTGATATATTTCAAATGTTTAATAATAATATTAATAATTCCTTACATTTATATAGTGCTTTTCTGGGCACTCAAATCGTTTTACATTGTCAGGGGGTTTCTCTTCATGCACCACCAGTGTGCAGCATCCACCTGGATGATGCGACCGCAGCCATAGTGCGCCAGAACGCCCACCACACACCAGCTTACTGGTGGAGAGGAGACAAGAGTTATAAAGCCAGTCAGTGGATATGGGGATTGTTAGGAGGCCATGATGGTCAGAGGCCAATGGGCGAGTTTATTTCTTTTAATTTTGATGATTATAACGGACAACTAAGGAAAATCCCAAATTCAGTATCTTAGAAAATTAGAATATAACTTAAGACCAAAACAAAGAAAGCATTTTTAGAAATCTTGGCCAACTAAAAAGTATAAAAATGAAAAGTATGAGCATGTACAGCACTCAATACTTACCGTATTTTTCGGACTATAAGTCGCACCTGAGTATAAGTCGCATCAGTCCAAAAATACGTCATGATGAGGAAAAAAACATATATATGTCGCACTGGACTATAAGTCACATTCATTTAGAACCAAGAGAAAACATTACCGTCTACAGCCGTGAGAGGGTGCTCTGTGTCTTTAGTGTAGACTACAGGAGAATTGAGCAGCATAGAGTGCCCTCTGGCGGCTGGAGTCGGTAATGTTTTCTCTTGGTTCATTTCTCTCGGTTCATGTCAAATTAATTTCGATAAATAAGTCGCACCTGACTATAAGTCACAGGACCAGCCAAACTATGAAAAAAGTGTGACTTATAGTCCAGAAAATACGGTAGTTGGGGCTCCTTTTGCATGAATTACTGCAGCAATGCGGCGTGGCATGGAGTCGATGATCTTCCTCTACCCAATACCCCATAGATTTTCTATGTGGTTAAGGTCAGGCAAGTTTGCTGGCCAATTAAGAACAGGGATACCATGTTCCTTAAACCAGGTACTGGTAAGTTTGGCACCGTGCAAGGTGCCAAGTCCTGTTGGAAAATGAAATTCATTATGAAGTGCTCTAAAACTTCCTGGTATACGGCTGCGTTGACCTTGGACCTCAGAAAACACAGTGGACCAACACCAGCAGATGACATGGCACAGCAAACCACCACTAACTGTGGAAACTTTACACTGGACCTCAAGCAACGTGGATTGTGTGCCTCTCCTCTCTTCCTTCAGTCTCTGGGACCCTGATATCCAAAGGAAATGCAAAATTTACTTTCATCAGAGAACATAACTTTAGATCACTCAGCTGGAGTCCAGTCCTTTTTGAAGCGAGACATTTCTGGAGCTGTCTGTTGTTCAAGAGTAGCTTGACACAAGGAATGCGACAGTTGAAACCCATGTCTTGCATATATCTGTGTGTAGTGGTTCTTGAAGCACTGACTCCAGCTGCAGTCCACTCTTTGTGAATCTCCCCCACATTTTTGAATAGGTTCTGTTTCACAATCCTCTCCAGGTTGCGGTTATCCCTATTGCTTGTACACTTTTTTTCTATCACATCTTTTCCTTCCCTTCTCCTGTCTATTAATGTGCTTGGACACAGAGCTCTGTAAACAGCCAGCCTCTTTTGCAATTACTTTTTGTGTTTTGCCCTCCTTGTGCAAGGTGTCAGTGATTGTCTTTTGGACAATTGTCAAGTCAGCAGTCTTCCCCATGATTGTGTAGCCTACAGAACTAGACTGAGAGACCATTTAAAGGCTTTGCAGGTGTTTTGAGTTAATTAGCTGATTAGAGTGTGGCACCAGGTGTCTTTAATATTGAACCTTTTCACAATATTCTAATTTTTTGAGACACTGAATATGGGATTTTCCTTAGTTGTCAGTTATAATCATCAAAATTAAAAGAAATAAACATTTGAAATATACCAGTCTGTGTGTAATGAATGAATATAATATACAAGTTTCACTTTTTGAATGGAATTAGTGAAATAAATCAACTTTTTGATGATTTTCTAATTATACGACCAGCACCTGTATTTGTTGCCATTTTTGATTGATGTGATATTTATGGTTGACTCTAGGGGGCGGTTTAGACTCATTTTTAATTTTATTTTTATTTTCTCTCTCTTTTAAACCTTGACAAACTGGGAAATGAATGGTTTGTGGTTTTTCCCACTTTATAGCCTCTTTTCCATCAACATATTTGCCTTTTTATGACTCTGGTCGGTGCCCAGTCAGCAGCAGTCTAAAATAAAGCTTGTGGAATTGCAGGCCTTTAGTTAACCGCTGCCCTCAGAATGTCATTGGTGGTGGTGCAGTCGCGGAGCTTCAGCATATAACCATTCATTTTCTCTCAGATGTATCTCGTTTGAATCTATACCATATTTATATCTCTCTCTTTCCCTCCGTGTCTGTCTGTCTCAGGCTCAGGTGGCATTTCTGCAGGGTGAGAGGAAAGGTCAGGAGAACATGAAGCAGGATCTGGTGCGGCGAATCAAGATGCTGGAGTACGCTCTGAAACAGGAGAGGTGAGCTGATAATGAGCTTCTTCAGCTCGCAGTATAATGTGAAACCACAGTTCAGTAATAATAAAATAGAACATTACAAAAATGAAAAAGACAAAAAAGAATGGATTGAAACAGTTCCGACTTCAAATTTTAATTTGATTAATTGTTCTGCTTTTATTTTGTTATTTTTCTGTTTTATTAAAATGTTCTGCTTTATTCTCTTGTTTTGTGGTCTTGTTAGTTTCCTGTTTTTTATTTTAAATTTTTCTGCTTTGTTCTTTTTTTTCTTTGTTCTTTTTTTGTTTAGGTTCTCTTCTGTTTTATTTTCTTGTTTTTCAGCTTTGTTTTTTTATGGTATTGTGTTTTTATTTTTTCTGCTGTGTTCTTTTTTGTTTTGTGTTTTCTTTTCATGTTTTGTTCTTTTTGCGGTCTCTGGTTTTGATTTGTGTTTTGATCTGTTCATTTGTTGTCTGTTTTATTTTTCTGTTATTGCATTTTTTTTTTGCGCTTTGTATTTTTTTGTTGTTGTTCTTTTTTACATTCTGTTGTGTTTTTCTGTTTTATTTTTTTCTGTTTAATTTTTCGAGAGGAGATGCCATCCTGAAGCACACAGTGACAACTGAGTATGTTTCCACAAGTTTGTATGTTTGTTAATCACTTATAATCTTTTCGTTTTGATCCCAGGGCCAAACATCAGAAGCTGAAAAGTGGGACTGACCAAACCCCTGGAGAGAAGAAACCAGAGACAGAAGCTGAACAAAGTAACAACACACACACACACACACACACACAAAACATATGCACTTATGACATGTGATGTTATTCAGATTTACCAAAACCTATCTATCATGCCCAGGACAAGTAGTGTATGCTGTTTATGTTTTCTTTGTGCTCAGTAGAACTCGAACTTAGAACTATAATTATTTGGTATAATTATGCCAGAAAATAAAAATAACTTTTATATAGTATAATAATTTGTTATACTTGTTGTTTTTTTTATAGTTTTGCCATGAAAATAGCCTAAGATGCTGACATGGCATAAAATAAAAATATACTACTACTGCCGCATTTCCACCATCCCTTTACTGTCAAAGTTTGGACCTCTGGGGCTAGAGGAGTGGTTATGAACAATTGCGGAGTTTCATCCGCACCACGAATCATTTCATAAAGCTAACAGATATAACAACAGCATTAAAAATATTTCTTAGTTTTATAAATAAGTTGAGATCAAAACTCACTTTCAGTCAGCAGTGAGTGTTTGAAATAATTTGATCCGATATGGATTATAATCGCCATACAAGGTAGAAATATTTATAAGTTATGCAAAAGACTATGCACGCTAGGCATTAACGTCACCACAGTAAACATGGTAAATGTGACCGTTAAATCATGAAATGCCAACTGACAAAGTGCTGTTTGACTATAACTTAATCAACCGCGATCGCGTATGGAGATAATAAATAATTAATTTCCACAAAGCGGTAGGCTATATTTATATGTGTATTAGCGAAATAATTGTTATGTAGTAAATGATAATATAATCTAGGGTGTTTAAACAAGACAATCTTGTCAAAAGTTTCATTCAGTGGCCGTGCTTAAGCCTCCAGATCATCCGTCAGTTGCTAAGCAATATGAACAAACTTTCTCTTCTAGACTAATGGTGAGCAAATACAACAGATAGAGAATTAAATCCAACGCTTTTATTTTCAACATGCACTCATTCATATCTGTTTTATTTAATTCATGTAAAGATACGTCTTTATTGGGGCAGGACATGATGAATTACACTACGTGACTCAATGAGTTCGTCTCAATTGTTTAGAAACAAGCTGCATAAATTAACTATATCAGGAATTTATGTCTCAGATCTCATTTGTGCATGTCTGTTATGTTAAATAAAGTTGATTAATTAAAGCAAACCAAGTAGAACATATATTTACCTATGCACTGAGTTGTTGTTGACTGATCTCAGACGCCCGGGGTGCAATGGCGGAAATCTCAAAACGGCCACAAGATGGCGCCGTAAATCGGCGAATCCGATATTACAAAACCGATACCCGATTATGGAAAAATGCTTAAATATCGGGAAAAATATCGGTAAACAGATACATCGGTCGATCACTACTTTTTTGTTTTGTGTTTTCTTTTCATGTTTTGTTCTTTTTGCGGTCTCTGGTTTTGATTTGTGTTTTTGTTTTGATCTGTTCATTTGTTGTCTGTTTTATTTTTCTATTATTGCATTTTTGTTTTGCGCTTTGTATTTTTTGTTGTTGTTCTTTTTTACATTCTGTTGTGTTTTTCTGTTTTATTTTTTTCTGTTTAATTTTTCGAGAGGAGATGCCATCCTGAAGCACACAGTGACAACTGAGTATGTTTCCACAAGTTTGTATGTTTGTTAATCACTTATAATCTTTTCGTTTTGATCCCAGGGCCAAACATCAGAAGCTGAAAAGTGGGACTGACCAAACCCCTGGAGAGAAGAAACCAGAGACAGAAGCTGAACAAAGTAACAACACACACACACACACACACACACACACACAAAACATATGCACTTATGACATGTGATGTTATTCAGATTTACCAAAACCTATCAATCATGCCCAGGACAAGTAGTGTATGCTGTTTATGTTTTCTTTGTGCTCAGTAGAACTCGAACTTAGAACTATAATTATTTGGTATAATTTTGCCAGAAAATAAAAATAACTTTTATATAGTATAATAATTTGTTATACTTGTTGTTTTTTTTATAGTTTTGCCATGAAAATAGCCTAAGATGCTGACATGGCATAAAATAAAAATATACTACTACTGCCGCATTTCCACCATCCCTTTACTGTCAAAGTTTGGGCCTCTGGGGCTAGAGGAGTGGTTATGAACAATTGCGGAGTTTCATCCGCACCACGAATCATTTCATAAAGCTAAAAGATATAACAACAGCATTAAAAATATTTCTTAGTTTTATAAATAAGTTGAGATCAAAACTCACTTTCAGTCAGCAGTGAGTGTTTGAAATAATTTGATCCGATATGGATTATAATCGCCATACAAGGTAGAAATATTTATAAGCTATGCAAAAGACTATGCACGCTAGGCATTAACGTCACCACAGTAAACATGGTAAATGTGACCGTTAAAAGCAATCAGACGTCAGCTTCTTATTCTCTATCACAATCCTGTATTTATTTCGTAACATATTTTATTTGTCATATATTTTATATGTTATCTGTAAGTAATATAAACATAATAATTTTTTTTTTGTTCGGGAGCTTTTATAAAAGTATAGAAATGACCATTCTTTCTAAATGTGATGTATATAGGCTACTGTGACTACGAATAAACAGAAACAGACTCGACTGAATAAGCAGGCTGTTCATAACACTTTATTTCTGCATGTGTGACTAATTTTCAATGCTGATGAATTAATTCATTATGATCAATGTATCACTTATTATAGTAAAACACCAATGCTTTTTAAATATTTAACAAAGCAAGCAAACAAATGGCCGCTTTTTATGGTTTTTGGTTTGTGATCGCGCTATTTCCATTGAATTGTTTCTTATTAGTTTTATGATAACTTCTCTTTGTTGGTGAAATTATGGGGTTGCATGACGTTGTTCTAGAGAGGCGTGTAAAGGGCGGGTTTTAATGAAGCGCAGCGGAGCTTCTGGCCCGACGGTGGAAACGCAGTGCTATTTTTGTTTCGGTGCTGCAGTTCCGAGGCTATTAGCCCTGCTCTGCCCATTTAAAGCACTTGCCCGACAGTGGAAAAAATGGCTAGTGACATCATTTGGTTTCTCACAGTACCCAATGGGCCTGCAGATTCAGATTCGGAACCAACCAATCAGATGCCTTGGAAGGAGGGCCGTCAGTTATTGCGCAAGTCAGTGTATTTCTTTTGAATTCATTATCAGATATTCTTATGAAAATATTGTGCTGACTCTGTGCATGTGGTGTTTTTAATGTACATGAGCAGGTACCTGGAGGAGGTGGGATATTCAGACACAATCTTAGACATGCGCTCCAAACGCATTCGTTCCCTTTTGGGTCGAAACAGCCCAGAGGTGAACGGGCCTCCCCCCAGCGAACCGCCCGCAGAACCAGAAGCTCACGGTGGAGAAGAGTCACTTCTAGTGCGCCAGATAGAAGAGCAGATCAAACGGTTAGAGAAACACACATTTTGACATCTTGGTATTAAGTCAGCGAAATACAGTACAGTAGGTGTTTGTGTGCAGATGATTTCATCTTTAGAAATCATGATCAATATTAAAATAAATGATCTTTTTTTTTTTATTTTGCTCTCTGTAATCACAATCACACATTTTGTGATCAAATATTATAAAATAATTGACAATTGTCCCAGGTAACCAGTTGTCTACAAAACCATGTTAGTTTTACAACTTTGGTCCTTTTCCTATTTAAAAAAAAAAAAACAAAAATAAAAACGCTTTAATTAATTTGTTGATTTGTGTAATATATAAGATATATAACAACTCCAAATTTAAATTCTAATTGGATGAGAAATGATTAATTAAAGAAGCTGTAAAATTAATTTAGCTTTTAATTAACTTTTTTGCTCTATTTACTGTTTTTGTTTTATTCATTTTGATGTTTTTATTTTGAGAATGTTTTTGTTTTGTGTTTTTTGTTGTTCTATTTAGTGTTTTTTGTTTTAATTCTTTTTTTTATCTTGTTTTGTATTTTCGGTTCCTCTTGTTTTTTTTTGTTTGTTTGTTTGTTTTATTCATTCTTTTTTATCAATTTTTTTTTATTTTTTTTTATGTTCCTCTTGTTTTTTTGTTTTGATCCTTGTTTATTTTTATTATAATGTTTTGTTTTGGTATTTATTCGTTTTTGCTCTTTACATTATAGTGTTGTTGTTGCTTTTTACTTATTTATTTAGTTTATGCTTAATTTAGTTTTATTTTACTCAGCAGATTTCCAACAGCTGAAGGCTGCTTTAAACACACTTTGGCTGCACTTTGGCTTGTGTTGCTTGGAAACTGCATACAGTGACTTAAGATAATGCAGTATGTTTCTTGGCAGAGGGATTGTTTATTCATTTAATTGTTCATAACAAATATATCTCCCAGTTGAACATTGTGTATTATATTGCTGTTCCTAGCAATTTCGTCAAGAAGTATTCCACAAGAGACTTAAGAGGGGTCTTCAAATATCATATAACTGTTGTTTTTAGTTGTAGTACTCATGAAGAAATCTCTCTCCTGCAGCCGTGCTGGAAAAGAGAGCTCTAAAGAGCGGATGGGCAGCTCTGTCCTGGATAAAATTCCTTTCCTTCGTGGTTGTGTGGACGACGATGAAGACAGTGATGAAGAGGAGGATTTCCAGGGCATGAATACAGACTGCATTGACGGACGCAAAAACAAGAAGTCCAGAAGCAAGGTCAGAGTGTTTACACGCAGATAAGCGCTGCACGCACAGATCCTGTTTTGTTGCTAACAGCGCGTCGCCTGTGCACATGTAGAATAGCGGAGAACCCATGACCACAGATCTTGACCCTGAGGATGATGACGACGAAGATGATTCTGAGGACGCTCTGGGCGAGTTTGATTTCTTGGGCTCGGGAGAAGAAGGCGAGGGGGCGGGAGAAGCTCGCATATCTGGAGACGGCCGTGAATTAGGTATGGAGGCCCATATGTTCAACATTTGTGCCCTGCATGTATTTTTGACAGTGAATGTGAGGGTTTCTCTTCCCTTTATTGTCATGCTGTGACCACTCATTGTTTTCTTGTAATTTGCTTTTTGTTTGTGACTTCCTGTTGATAAAATCTGTTGACGGGACCTCACGTCACTGCATGCCTGTTTGTTTCCCTGATGTTCTCTTCACCTCTTCCGAACATGTCATCGTACCACAGGATGAGCGGCAGGCAGCGCTGGATTCAGTTTTTTTCTGCTCTGTCTGACGGTTTGTTTATTTCTCTCGCTTCCTCTGCCCAGGTTCAGAGAACCGCCGGAACAAGATGCAAGGCATTATGTCAGATTTTCCTCCCAAACCTGCTCCACCTCCATCTATCCCGGGCCAGACGCGCTCCGGAGAGGGTAAGATCAGACTCTCTGAAAGCACGGTCTGATCCCAAACTGATCACTTGGTTTGACCATAAAAAAGCTTAATATTATAAATATTTTCAGCTATTTGCTTTGAAAAAGATTAAAAGACTCATTAAACCCTACTTATTTAAATATTCTTTCTTTGTTTAAATATCCATCATGTCTGATGCAAAGCAGGAAGTTGAGTGATTCTTTCTTTCGAGAAAACAGTATTCAGCCAAACAATCATTGTTGCCAATAGATTAAAAATTTATTATTATATTCTATAAAATTATATACAATCTGACATTTTTATGATAATTTTTGAAAAACAGAATAACAAATAGAATAGCAGTGTTTATTAATACACTTTTATTTTTACATTTTTTTAACTCCAAATTGTGAAATCATATTGAGAACTACATGATGATGCATATCATAATTTATATATATATATATATATATATATATATATATATATATATATATATATATATATATATAAAAACCTAAACCAGAAATGATGGTGTTAATTATTTAGATTTTTTTAACTTGTCACTTTTTTTTTTTAATAATAAAATTTAAGTGTGTTTATCCAGAGACAACATTATGATAGTTGCACAATCCTTTGGAAATTAACTGGCAAATTAAAAAATGCTATTTAATCATGGCAATTTTATTTTTCTTTATAAACCGCTATGTGTTTATACTTGTGAAACTGTAGAATGTCTGTGCTGAATGGTCCATGTTGACTCTGTGAATCGTTGTGTGTCTGTCTGAACTCAAGGGGGCGCTCTTGGTTTCTCATCTGATGTCTTCATTCTGGATGCAGTTGGAGGAGGGGATATGAACCTCGGAGAGCTGGCTGACCTCACTGTTGCCAACGACAATGACCTCACCATAGACGTTAGTGTTAGATGTTACAATCTTCTTCAAACAAATGTGAATGTTAAGCATTGGAGAGACATATAGTATGTAAAAATTATTTATGTTGAATGGTGAATCTACAAAACGCAGTGAAAACGCACTGAAAACATTACATACACTTCCCACTATATTCTTTAAAAAAATTATAATATTTCTGTCAAAAAAACTTTTGTTAAATGTGTACGAGAAATGTTCTTTTTCACCAGGAATAGTAACCTTTAAATATGATCAGTTACAGGACAGTCGAGAAGAGTTCAAAAAAACGTGGAACCCTCGCTTCACACTACGAAGCCACTTCGACGCCATCCGAGCGTTGACCTTTCACCCCAGCCAGGCCGTGCTGCTGTCCGCCTCTGAGGACGGAACGCTCAAGCTGTGGAACCTCAACAAGGCAATGCACTCCAAAAAGTAAGAAGCACACCCTGACCCTGCACAAACAAGGCCGAGAAGATCCATATGTTACTGCTCTCTTATGCTAAGAATGTCACTATAATTGTGTTGGTGTTTCTGGAAGTGTGTTTAGAAATATCGATCCATGAATTCTTTTAGTGCTGTCTAACATGGAAGCCTCTCATTTTTGCTTTCACAGAAATGCAGCGCTGGACGTTGAGCCCATTTATACATTCAGAGCACACAGGTGAGTGGGACAGGTTTATAATTAAACTGATATCTGCTCTCTTAAAAACGAAATGGCATGACCTGTGGCCAAGTGCTCGAGGATAAATTATGAGGATAAAGCTCCGTTATAAAGCCTAGTGGGCTTCCCAAGTATTAGCTGAACTGAAAAAATGAACTGAAGCTAGAGATGCACATTGTATTTGTACCTCTGGTGAATATCCAATGGTGTGGTCAGACCAAACACGAAGTGAATGTGTGCATCGCGTCACTCGCTCTAGATCACTTGAGTGATGTTTTTCATATCACTTGCGAGAATAAAAACATTGCGGGTTCAACCATGGTGGAGATGACTACGATCACTGCTTTGTACCTGTTGTGGAAGTCCCAACTATGCCGAAAATAACCAAATGCAGACGTGTCTGGGCTCACAGCACCATCCAAAGGTGGACGAGTATAAATCCTGCACATTTTACCACTGTATGTACACTGGCATAATTTTTTGGGGATGCCTAGACGGTTACAATAAAGCTCTCTTCCATTTTCTGACTTGACGGGATGTGACCATAAGCTCTTCGCTGATTTGCTTGTGCAAGAATGTGTCAGGCAAATTTTCTATTTGAATTGAAAATTTGTAATTTGCGCGGAAGATGCGATGGATGCAATTATCGCACGTTTGCGGCAAGCGCAACGCAGATTCGCATCATTAGCGAATTCACCTTGTGTCTTTGCATTTACTTAGCATGTTATGTGCTCGCGCAAATAATTACATTTGCATTTGGTGTGAACACACCATAAGTGTGTAGATTTTTATTTTTTTATCTGTATTGTTAGATCTAAACTGTAAATTGTAAGTTATAAAGCCAGAATTGCGGGATATAAACTCACAGTTGCATGAAAAAAGTCAGAATTGTGAATTAAAAAGTGACAATTACCTTTTTTTTTTTTTTATTCAGTGGCAGAAACGAGCTTCCATAAATCATTTAAAACACTAATAATTGAATTTTATTTTTCAAGTTTTCACACTACTGTGCATTGTAATGCTTAATGCTGAAATGTACTTGTAGCATGAGTGTAGTGTTTGCGTTTTAGTGTATTTTTTCTTTATGTATTTAGACAAATTATAAAATATTTGCATTAGTTAAAATCTCTAGTTTCATCTGTAATTGAAACTGATAAAATAATAAAACATACTCTATCAAAAAAACAAAAACAAACAAACATACAAAAGACATACATTGGGTTAAAATAATCACTTTATCATTAATTGGCATTTAATAAATATTGCATACTAATTATTTATACACTGCTATTCAAAGGTTTGGATCCGTGAGATTTTTTTTATTTTTATTAATAATTTTATATAAAAGAATACATTATATACTATATTAAAGGGGGTGAAATGCTCGTTTTCACTCAATATCCTGTTAATCTTGAGTACCTATAGAGTAGTACTGCATCCTTCATAACTCCAAAAAGTATTTAGTTTTATTATATTCATAAGAGAAAGATAGTCTGTACCGATTTTTCCTGGAAAAACACGAGCGCCTGGAGGCGTGACGTGTGGGCGGAGCTAAAGAATCACGAGCGCGAGTAGGCTTTTGCGTTGAGAGTGTTTGGAAGCTGTGACAGCTGTGAAGGCTGAAACTGAACGAAAGCAGCAGCAGCAACGACTCGCTCCGAGCGGGGCTCGAACACGGGTCTCCGATGGGAGGCGGACGCATTAACAAGGAGGCAGAGATATTTGAAGCAGTTTTACTCACCGCCCGCGGTTCCAACACACAATCGTGACCCTTTTTCGTTGGGATTGCATCATCCTTAAGAAATAAACGATACGCAAATCCGTCGTCAAACTGGGCTTTGTTTGTAAAACAAGCATTTTAGAAATGCAGGGAACAAACACAAAAACTTGCACAACTCCGTTGATGCTCTGTAAAAATAAACTCCATCCACTGGTCCCTTAATGCTGTTTTTTCTTTGGTAATCTGTGCAGGGTTGTCTTGCCCTGGCAACCAAAAACACACGTCTGTTGTGACATTTCGCGACGCTCTCGCTCTGATCAGTGAATGTCTGTGCTCTCAGTGCTCTGCTATACGGGAGCGCGCGCTCTTCCGGCAGAAGTGCCTCAGGACCCATATAAGGAAATTCTGCTCCATCTAACGTCACACAGAGCCATACTCGAAAAAAACTTTCCGAAACTTGTGACAAACCGGAAGGAGTATTTTTGGAACAGAAATACTCCTTCAAATGTACAACTTAATTTTTGAAACTTTGTCCATGCTTAGCATGGGAGTCCAACTCTTTAACAGCGTAACAAACTCAGTATGCATGAAATAGCATTTCACCCCCCCTTTAAAGAATACACCGGTGCTGAATGAAAACATCTTGTAAAAGAGTAGAGTTGTAAAAGTAAATATTTAGCACAGCTGTTTTCAGAAGTGATAGTAAGATTTTTTTCTGAGAATATTTGAGTGATTTCTAAAAGATCATGTGACACCGAAAACAACCAAAGCGTAATGGCTGCTAAAAATTTAGCTTTGTCATCCATCACAGGCTTAAATGACATCTAAAAAGGCTTAAGAAAACATTTTAAATTCTAATTATATTTCACAATATTTTGATAGGAATTATTTCTTATTAAAATAATATGAATTTCTTATTGTTTTAAAAACAACAATTTCATAAAAGCTATTCTCTATCAGCTCTTTTAAGTTTCAGAAAAGTTCGGATCTCGCTAATTTAACAATATTACCATTGGTTTTTCCAAAAATTTACTTTGGTAATATCATGTTCTTTGAAAAATATGGAAATGGATAACAATGTAAAAACCATTCCAAATTAATATTGAAATCATTCAGCATCACAATATATATCAAGTTTGAGTGTGCTACCAGTAACACTGTAGTATTGTTGTTGTCGTCTTTTATTTATGTTTCGTGTGTGTGTGTGTGTGTGTGATCCAGTGGTGCTGTTCTTTCTCTGGCTATGGGGGAAGAAGGAGAATCGTGCTTCAGCGGGGGTCTGGACGGCACCGTGCGCGGCTGGAAGATTCCAGACCTTAATGTGGATCCTTACGACAACTATGGCATGTCTACCTAATACTGCACTTACAATGTGACTGAAAGACTAGACCTCTAGAGGGCGCTGACGATAAATGAATTTGGCAACACATCAGACCGAGCTAGTCATAGATGTTGTGTATAAATGTGTTCAGATCCCGGCGTGGAGAGCAGCGTGTTGACGGGCCACGAGGACGCGGTGTGGGGTTTGGCCTACTCCTCCAGTCTAAAGCGGTTGGCCTCCTGCTCTGCAGATGGGACTGTGCGGATCTGGGACCCCCACAACTCCTCACCGTGTGTGTCTGTTTTCAACAAGGAGAAGGGTGAGGAGAAGACCATGTGTGTTCGAGTTGTTTGTCTTTTCTGTTTGTCCCTCTCACTTTCGGCTGCCGGTCTTTCAGAGCATGGCACTCCCACCTCGGTTGCCTTTGTAAACTCCGACCCATCCCAGGTTGTCGTGTCCTTTGATGTGGGCGAGACTTTGCTTTATGACCTCAACACAGAGCAAAGCATCATGGTCCTGGAGAACCAGGCTAAGGATGGTAAGCACCTATTCATATAGGAATAAACATTTACTAATGAACTCTAGCACTCTATTCTAACACTAGCTTCTCTAATCTTGTTGTTATTCTATTCTGTTTTCTTTTTATGTATTATATAATAAAAAAAAACAACAACAATCTTGCGACATGTACTGCGTTAAGCTAACTGAGACTGGCTTCTATTGTCCTCATTTGTAAATCGCTTTGGATAAAAGCATCTACTAAATGTAAATTATGCTCGCCAGCAAACAATTTTATAAATGTATTTATTTAAAACAATTAATTTAAATGATTTAGTACTCTATTTATTTAGATTTAGTATTTATTAGTCATTATTATTATTTAAAAAGTCATGTATATGAATCTTAAAAAGGTGTGAAAATTCATTTCAATATGAAATGAATTAACTGACTCTAGAAATTCTACTTTTAAGGTTCCATTAATTTAACTGACTGTAACAATAAGTGATACATTTGTTAATGCTAAGCGATACAGTATTTATATTATAAATAAACTTTATTTAAAACAAATAAAAACATTTATTGTTATTTCATGTTAGCTCAATTCCAAAGTTTCCTTTACTTTTAATAATGTATGAGAAAATATTAAACGAACTAAGATTAATAAATATGTTAGTATTTTTCTGTATTTCTCATTGTTATTTGATGTTAATGAAACTACTGTAGTACTCTACTAATCTTAAGAAAAGGAACGTAAATATAAAGTGTTATAATATATTGTTTTATTATTTCATATATATATATTCATATTAATTAAAATAGATTTTTCAATTACACACACACACACACACATATATATATATATATACTGTATATATGAATAAATAAATAATATACATTGCATTATTGAAAAGTATATCAGAGTGTATGATACAGTTCTTGAATAACAGTTCCACACATCACGTTACAAAATAAAATGGTTTATGAATGCTATTTCATGTTGACTCAATATAGTTTTTCTTTACTGCCCCCTGTAGGCAGCGAGCTGATTAACCGCGTGGTCAGTCATCCGACCCAACCGATTTCCATTACAGCCCACGAGAACCGCACCATCCGCTTCCTGGACAATAAGACAGGTGTGTAGCAATTTTGAGGCCCGTAATAACAGTGTATTTTCACGCTGTGTGCTGTGGGAACTGTAAATATACCAGGAAAACATTTGACTCCTACCTTGCCGTCACGATAGACCTCTCAAGGCAGTTAAAAAGAGAACGGTATAAAAAACACCTCAACCTTTACTCACCCGTTTATATAGCAAGAGAACTTGAAGAGAAGCGAATAACATTCCTGGTGTGAAAGATTAGCCAGCAAAAAAAAAAAAAAAAACACCTCAAACATGAACCCAGTGGTGCATTACCTGTGCCTGGCATACTAGGATGTTTTTATTGATTTTTTTTTTTTTTTTTGGGTATGGGTTCATAATGGACTTTGTCTTAACGGTAATTTGTGTTATTTAAAGATATATATATCCACGACGGTTAACTAGTCATCTAGTTAGGTTTATCTAGATTTATTTTAAGCCTTTTCCTATAGCAGAAATACTTTAAAGCAGGGATTCTCAACATTCTTGTTAGCCAAATCCCTGAAATAATATCAGATAAGTTCATATTTCAGTCATTTAAAAAACGTATTTGCATGGTCACGCTGCTCTTTTGTTGGTCAAACATAACATATAAATAACATATTTAATTGTTTGTGTTGTTTTTACTTTCCCTCGTGAATCCCAGTTATTGAAATCTAAAAGAATGAATTTAGGAACACAAACTTAACACAACATTATCCTATTGGCTTGGAATATTGGACTGTTTAGAAACAGTATTAAGTAGCAAAAATATCCCACATGACCTAATCTTTCCTCCTCCTCCTTGCTTTGGCCAAAGGGAAAGTGATTCATTCCATGGTGGCTCACCTGGATGCTGTCACCTGTCTTGCCACAGACCCTAAAGGCACTTACCTCATCTCCGGCAGTAAGTAAATACACACACACACGCACGCAGTGTGTGACGTCAGAAAGCAAAACAGTTTGCCAACTGAAGCTTTCTGGGCACTTCCACACCAACAGAACACATTCTCACGGAAATGTGAAAAATCTCAGCACCAATATAATGAGGTTTCTGTTTTTGTCAGGTCATGACTGCTCTGTGCGCTTGTGGATGCTGGACAATCGCACGTGTGTGCAGGAGATCACAGCACACAGGAAAAAACACGATGAGGCCATTCATGACGTGGCCTTCCACCCCTCACAGCCCTTCATCGCCAGTGCAGGGGCCGACGCGCTCGCCAAGATCTTTGTTTGATTTTCTCACTGGTAAATGCATATTCAAACACCATTAAAACTGGATTAAGAGTTAGAAGTTAAAAGGGTGCTGTATGCAATTTGGTCCATTTTAACGGTGAGTTCGAAGTAATTCTTCACCCTCATGTCGTTCCAAACCCGTTAAGACCTTCGTTCATCTTCAGAACACAAATTTAAATTTTGAGAGCTTTCTGAACCTCCCATGGACAGCAACGCAACTGAAATGTTCAGTAGTAAGGTAGTAAGGACATTGTTTAATTACTCCATGTTACATCAGTGGTTCAAATGTAATTTTATGAAGTTAAGAGAATACTTCTTGAGCAGAATTCTCATTCTGTGTGGACAAAAAAATTCTGTACTTGTAAAAACACTTTGTGAGTATCATGTATTTGGTTATTATTTTGCTATTTGTTGCACTTAAGTGGCCAAATACAGACAAAATTACATAAAAATGGCACAGTTGGTTTGTTTTAAGTGAATGTAAACAGTTGAGAAAGAAAACGCATGTGTATCAGCACATTGGATCCGCGCAGTGTCCTGTGACGGCAGCCTATAGCTGTGCCGTCTGTCAATCAAACAACAAAAGACAGAAAATCACTCTCTGTTCTTGACTGAATAATCGCTGTAACTTTAATCTGTTTTTTAATTTACAGTTTATTCAATTTTCTAATATTTTTTTATCTGAATACTAATAGACCGAAACTGTTTCTAAAACGAAATTCAGGTCCTGAGTTTAACTGATAATATTGGTTAAACAAATGACAATATTTAGTGATGTCATCATGATATGTTCTCTGTGTGGGGTAAAGTCCGTCGCAGTTGCAGCTTGCACTTATTATTAACACCAATAGCAAGCGAACAAGTAGCATTAATGGTTATTTATTTTAGTTAACATTTGCTAAAGATAAATTTGAACAGATTTTTATTCTTGTTATAAAACAATGGAACGTTGTTTTACAATAAGAACTTTTTAACAGATTTTTGAGCAGTATTGCTGGGCAACTTTGGTTAATGTTGGCATCAACGGGCAACCAAGTGAGACACAGGCCTGTGATCCTATGAGCTATTTTTTTTACCTTTATTATATGATCGGACACTTTAGAGTTTACAGGAAGCAAAGTGGGAGAGCGAGATCAGGAAAGGTTCTCGAGCTGGCATTCGAACTCGGGACGTCCTGAATGCAGTGGTGCTGCAACAACGCTATAGGCACCAAAAAAAAAAAAAAAAATGCATTTAATGTTGCCTTTAAATAAAAGAATGACCCAAAATGTTTGTGAATCAGACTGTTAGTCATGTATATTTTTGTCTGCCGCCATGAGGTCAATTCAGCATTTTTCTTGCTGTTATTTTACATTACACAGTCTCTCTATCTCTTCAGATTCGAATCACTCAACACACAGTATCAACTTTTCCATGTCACTGGAGATTCAGGAGTGAAAAAGTTGTCTTTATGGTCTAGTTCAGTCTTTAATGTCTAAAATTGCTTTCAGCACCTTGTTAGTAGTCGTAGTTTTGCATGTTTGTAAATACGTGATGCCCTCTGCCTTGAGCTAATTTTTTTATTTATTTTGTCTCTCTCTTCTCAGGGGATCCACCCTCACTACTGGGCCAAAAGAGTGAAACGCCGAGTATCCACACTCACACAAACTCGCTCACGAAACGAGGGGAACAATGTTCTACACACACGACCCAATAACCCATAATTTTTTATGTGATACAAACTCCCTTGCATTTAATACTGAGTTTGCTGCTCATGTCCTAATTTCAGTTTTAGGCGACACTACTAAAAACCTGCACAGTGTGTTGCGAGGGATGTCCAATCTGTTGACGGATGGACCCACGCAAACACACCTTAACACAACACACACCCTGGATTTTAATTTCATGCCCGGTTTAGGTTGAGGATTTGAAGGCTCTTGGTAAACAAGACATGACCCAAGCCTGCACATTTTCTCAATGCAAATTGAATTAGTGCTAATCTGTGAATTAATGTCCTCGCGTAACTGTTGCCTGGTAACTTGAGGCGATCAATGCATTTCATTCCAAAGACCGCTTTAGATGAGTTTTTGGGTTGCGTTTTAGCTGCAAGTACAACACAGCTTTACCTTTAGCCTCACAGCTAAGAGCCTTAGTGTTTCAGCCTTTCATAATCAGTTCAGTACATTTCATTCGAATGACGAGTACACTTTGAACTAAAACCAAACACGTGTATTTGCGTGTGTTCGTTCATGACGGTGCTAACACAAGCATTTTGCAATCGCCGTCTTCATTCATATCCATTCAGGTGGCGTTATCCGTAATAGTCAGGTGACTGTTGAGTAGTGTATTTATTGTAGTGTTCGGTATCGGTAGGAAGATCTGCAGTTGGATGCGCAGCTGATTTCTGTTTATAAGCGGGATGCGCTGTACATAGCACTCTTGTTTCACAACCTTGGTGCTAAGATCTCCTCTGAATCAGGGACCTGTTATTAAGTATCAAATCTCGGTTGATGCCTGCCATTCTTCAGAGTCATCATGCACGGTTCTTTGGCATTTCAGAAATGCAGCAAGTGTGTCGGGAAATTTCAAAGTACTTCTGGTATGCCCAAGTGGCTTTTAAGGTTTTGTCAGGGTATTTTTAAGACGATGAACTCTATATCCACACTGGAGGTTCCTTGGTTGGGGATTGTCGCCAATAAAACAATGAAACCAACTACAAGTTCCAGTGTTTCAGTACAAGTGTATTGTTGATTTGTGAGTTTTTAGACATCATTGATCTTGACCCCAAAGTGGAGAATGAAGGGCGTTTTAAGTGACGAGAAACTAGTGCCGCCCAGTTTCAGTTGACTTACAAAGAGGTCAAAGCCCAGTGGTGAAACTTGGACAAGTTCTATAAGTCCTCTTGATGGGTTTTGTGCTGTTAGTCAATGCAAGGTGTTTCAGAGTAAAACAGCCCAGAGAAAAGAGTGAAAATAAAAGTGGGACACCTTGCTTCTTATTGGCTAAGCAAGGAATCCAAGATGCAACTCTGAAACCTGATGGGGGGGAAACCAAGGTGAGATGAAGAATATGAACTGAATCTGATCTTTAGGTTTTTTTGTCGGAGGGAGCCTGGTCTTGGGATCAAAGGTAACATCTTGTGTTAGCCAGTTTCTGTTTTTGCGGGGTTTATTTTTTATCTTTTACTGGTTTTTCGTGGTCATAGACAAGATCCCAGAAGCAACAAAAGATTGATGGGCCATAAAGAGCGCTCTTGCATCATAGTGGATCCAAGTCAGTTCTTAATCAGACCAACTCGGAAAACAAGGTTTCCTACTTGGTGGTGTGAATTTTGGAGTCATTTTTATCTTTGTTTTTGTTTTTTATTGACAAGGTTATGTCTTGTGTCACTTGTCTAATATCGAGACCACCGATTCATTTTTGGCTCTTTGCCTAATCAGTGAATGTCACATAACCACAAACATAATCCTTTGCTGCTTATCTCTTACCTAGTAACTCTGCACCACACTAACACACTAATGGTTAGCTTTATGCTACACTACATGTGTAGGATCACACGAACGGTTCGGTTCATCCATGTATTGCTGCATCGTCACGTTCTCTTCCAAAGACTGCCGATTGCATGGGTGTTTAGACGAGTCCTGCTGTCTCTTTTGTACACCTCTATTTATGCACCCCTCGATGCAATGCGAGTCTTGAAATAACAATGACAAAACACATTCCTTACCGAGAAAGGAGAAGTCCGTTTATAAATAAAAAATAAAAGTAAAGACTGAAAGAAACCGAAAATGTGTTTGAAAAGCTGCCAATGTAACTTTCCCATTTTCTCACTTATATGCTTTTCTTTACTAGACATATTATTATGATTACTAGTAATGAGGTGTAAGACGACTGTAGTACCTTTTCTGCTAGGCTTAAGACGTGCTTGTGATTGTGCAAAAGCCTAAACAACTGATAATTGAATGGAAATTTAAAAAAAAAGAAAGAAAACGTTTCAGTCCACAGCCAAGGTAAAATGACTTTTTGTTAATTGTTTTTATTTTTTTAAAGCAATTTATCACTGTGTGATATTTTGTACATCATATTAAGCTGTATTCAAACTATATCCTCTAACTACAAGGGATAAAAAAAGACCAGCCTTTTATTTATTTTGTTCTATTATACATATTTTTGAACTGCTTTCTAGCTTGTATCGAAATACATCTTTTTTTCTTTTCTTTTTTTTGTTTACTCTGCAGGTCTTGTGTTGTATGTAATAATAATAAAAAAAGAAATCCCTAAACCACTAAATAAAAACATGGTTTTGTACAGACATTTCATCCTAGCCTGGTCTGAATTCTGCTGTCTCTGAAAGTGCCATATATGCTGAATATATATATACACACACACACACACACACACACAGAATGCTAAACTAACTAATCCTGACCACATTATCTATCTAAAGAAGTGATAAATTATGTAAACATACTGTAAGTATTGTAAATCAAAACACCGTTCAGAATTACCATTTATTGAGACTAAGCTGCAAAAAAATAAAAAAAATAATTGTAAACATTTGTTTGTCTGATATACACTTAAACACTGTCAACAGGCAATTTCAACAATACACTACATTTTGACACGAGTGTTTCACCGAAAATGCAGTCTTTAAAAAAAAAAACAAACAAAAACAAAGTAGCTTTCATGGATTTGACTGATGATTTTTTTTTAAACCCGAAACAGTTAAATATGAATATTCACTTCTTTAAAGTCTATTTATTGAATAAAGATATTAGTGAAATGTTATTAGTGAACTGACACTCCCTTCATTAACTCAAAGGGAAACAATGCAGATCTCCTTATCTTATTTAAAATGATTCTTGCTGTAGGATTGCAAATAAGATCCACACAAATAAGGTATTTGGCTATCACATGTGGAAAGTGGAGTAAGGCGTGACTGGGAAAAGAGTGCAAGTTAACATGGGGCCCCAGACAAAAAAAAAGAAGACGACAAATTTGTTTGAGGGTGGGGGAGTAAACAAGGCAAACAGTTACACAAAGAGAAAGACGTAAAACTTAAGAGGGAGGGGAAAAGGTGTGTGTGGGACTGGGAGGAGACCGAAGTGGATATGTATGATCTCACAGAGCTTCTCGTTTACAGCTCTCTTCTGCTGATTGGCCGAGAGATCTGTCAGTCACACCACTTCCTGCAGAGCTCTGGGAGGTTCAGACAGTAGGAAGGTGGAGGCAGGGGGAAGAGGGAGTGTCCTCAGTAGTTTTCTCACTTGAGGCACAGCAGACACGGCTCAACACGACAAGAAATTGAAACACAGTCTGACTTACAAAGCAAGCCTAACCAGAAGCTCTCTCCAGCTTATTTCCTGTACTTGGAGGCCATCTTGAGTTGACGGACTTACTACTAAATAGGCATTTGTTTGCTTATCTCATTTGTTACAGTTCCTTTTTTGTCTCCAGTGTTTCATTGAAGTTTGGACATTTTGCTGTTCAGAGCTGCTTTGGAGTAGTGAGGGAACAGGAAGCAGCAGGAGGAGGAGGAGGAGGAGAGGACGTTTAGTTTCAAAGCTAAACTTTATCTGTATTTCTCACCTGCTCCTTCTCTGGACTGAAAGCTGTATAGAGGAGCTTTCTGTGAAAGGGAGGGCGAGAAGAAAGAAGAGTCACTTCCTGGAAGGGGATCAGTTGTTTTTAAGCTCTAGTAGACACGGGACACACAGTAAGGACGGCCACTATTGATGAGCGAGTGACTGCTGGTGTGTGTAGGTGAGTTTGCTGCCTCACACTACCCAGTCTTTTCTCTTGACTCTCTTTGACTCTTCGGCTATGGCCAATGTCAGTCCCTTCATGTCTCCGGGACCCATGTCCCAGGTCTTCTTCCCCCCAGGGGGTCCATCTCCACCTGGGTCAGTGGTGATGCAGCAGGGGACACCGGTTTCTGTCCATAGCTCTCAAACCCCAGGGTTTCCTACAGTGGACATGGGGGTTGCCCCGGGTCCCGGCGGGGCATCTGGAATAACTTCAGGGCCTCCGGCACCAGCCGGTGTCTCCTTCATGATACAGATTGGGCTTACTAGAGAATCTGTGCTTCTACCCCAGACTGCAGACCTGGCCTACATCAAACAGATTTCTTGCTCAATTGTGGATCAGAAGGTAAGCACCATGCAGTACGTTGTCCCATGATGCTATATGCACTACCAAATTTGCACAAGTTTTGAAATAGCATGTTTGCCCTCAGAGTTTATGTTTAGTTTAGTAGAGCAAAGGGTGTCCAATTCACACCGTGCATGATAAAAATATTCCTTGCTTAGCTCACATGCACAGTGACCACAGAAATATGCCTTTAAAACATGGTGTGGTAAAGTACGGCAACTCCTATCTCAATGTCAGCAGATCTCCAGAGAAAAATCCCACACTGGTGTGTATGTTGCCAATGAAGGCACTTATATGTAAGCTCATGGAAGGTCATAATAATAAAAAATGCATTAGTAACTCCAAGCATTGTTGATTAAATTGACAAATGTCAAACCCTCCAGGTGGGCCATCTTACATGAATAAAGGCCTTGATGTAAAAATTAGATTCACTTAATGTCTTAGTCTGGCACAGAATGTCCAGAACCCATTTCTGCAGAAATGGGACAAAAACAGACCATCCATTTCGTGATTGCACTTACCTCAAACCTGCATTAGTACCTAACAACCAAGATTTTATCAGCCAGTCAGACTGTGAGATGATTTGATTATCGGATTTCCATGCTCTGGGCAATAACAAGGGTCATCTTAAAAAGGTTCATTAGGAAGAGTTCTTTTCCGGGAAGCATTTTATCATCATTATACCATACTTTGTCCAATAGAGCTTTGCAGTAATTAGTTGGAAACTCAGGCTTGAGTTCTGTTATCCATGTGAAGGTGAATGTCTTGAACTGTTGCTATGAGGAGAAAAGTGTGTTTTAAAGTTGCCCCAGAAAGAAATCTACAAAAATAAATAAATGTGATTTGGACTTGGGGAAACATTGACCATCACTATGTTATTCCTATTAACTCGCAAATCAGTTGATTACAACAAGTCCTTTGTTGTGTCCTGGCGTCAGACAGAGTGAGTCACAGTGTTCCCTCTCTGTTTATTCAAATGGCTCCCTCTGTTCCATGGACATTTTTTTCCATTCACTTGGAAGGTAATGTGGCGGCATCACACAGTTCCTCCCTCTTCTAGAACAAGTTTTCCTTTCCCTCAATCCCAAAAGAACTACAAAATGGTTCTGCCGTCTATGTAATGCATAATTAAAACATCTATAGGGTATTAGGCTATGGGCTGTCCCTTTTGTTCCTTGCCCAGCCTATTTTATCTGCTGGTCCAACACGTAAGCAAGCCATTGTCCATGGGATAAAGAGGAGGAAATGAAGCCTGTTTCCTCCCAAAGTAGGAGGCCATGGTGTGTCCTCCGCCTCTGAACCGCTCCCTTTGGCTTCCTCCTGGAGTTTGTTTTCTCACTGCAGGTTCCCAGACAACGCTGTTACTTCCATCTCTGCACATCTCCATGCAACACAAGACTTTTTTGCCTACAGACAGATTTCTGCAGGAGGTCTTGGAAGGAGTTTTGAAATGTAGTTGACAGCAAAATAGGTGTCTAGAGACTGTATATAGACTTAAAATGAAAAAAAGTGGTTGAGGGTTAAAGGGTTAGTACACCCAAAAATGAAAATAAGGGTGCATCTTACTCACCACTGAGGCATCCTAGGTATATCTGACTTCCTTCTTTTAGACGAATCCAGTCGGAGTTATATATAAAATTGTCTTTGATCTTTCAAGGTCTGTCATTTCAGTCAGTGGGTGTTGCATTGCTTCAATCCAAAAGATGTGAAAGAAAAAGCAACCTTGCATGTCTCACACGAACAAAGGCCTTCTGTAGCGAATTTATGCATTTTTGTAAGATAAATATCCATATTCAAAGCATAATAATCACCTGAATCTAGGTTATCCTCACTGTTGTAAACAGAAGCAGTTCCGGGGAAATTTGCAAATTTGCTTTGCGACATGCGCCACTCAGAAGTGACGCACGTGGAAATGTGCGGACAACAGTCACTAATTAGAAGCACAAAACAAGGATTTGTAAAGAAGAATGCCAGAGAATTTCTATATAAGCCAAGAGGAGACTGGTTTTCCTTTGCCAAAGTAAGGAAACTTTGCTTCCTTTGATCCTGTAAACAAACACTGGTTTTCATGAGGCGCACTGGCGGGTGCGGAACTGCTTCTGTGTACAACTGTTGACGCAAAGTGATTATTAAGTTTTGAATATGGATATTTTTTCTTACAAAAACACATCGAGTCGCTACAGGAGGCCTTTCTTCACCCCTCGTAGCCATGTTAGACACTTTTTTTTTTTTTTTTGGAAGGGCGCTTTTTATTTCACTTCTTTTGGACTGAAGCAATGCAACTCCAACTGGATTCATCTGAAAGAAGAAAGTCATATACACCTAGGATGCCTCAGGGGTGAGTAAAATGCAGCCTAATTTTTATTTTTGGGTGAACTAACCCTTTAAGTCACATGTTGTCCGCTAGAGAGGAATGTGTGTGGTTTTATCTGAATCCCAGGAGGAGGAGCACTCCATTAATCTCCTGTTCACCCACATGGGGTGATAATAGTAGAAAGGGGGGCAGATTTGTGGTTGTGTTTTCAGTGGTCTCAGTGGGGAAGAACAAATGATCAGGTCCTCCTTAATATAGTATGTAATTAAAATCACAGTTTCCAGCAAGCATACAAATCAGTTTTTACTTAACAGAAAAAAGTTATTTTTGACCTGTGGACCAAAACGTTCATGCAGTAGACTATAACCAGCGTTGAAACACGGTTATGGACATCTCCGTTTCACCATGCTGTAGATCCATTCTAGATCAATAGGTTAAGGAGGTCGGCTATCAGACTGTGAATCCCCATTCCTGAGGAAAGAAGAATTTTAAGGACACTCCTGATAAAATGTCAACAGTTGACATAAAATCACTACTTGTTTGTTTCTTACAAATGTGGCCACTGTAAAGCACACAGTGTCTGATATCAGGGGAGTCACAGGTAATTCTGCACCGTGCAACTCCCACATGTTATAGTCATCTCACTCCGGCTGATTTGCATGGCTACGGAGAGTCTTTGCATGGAAGGACCGTATTTCCTGGCAAATTTACCGCTGTGTACTGTCCACCATTTGACTATTCAAAACACACATTTGCTCAACAGGAGACGAATGACAAAAGTGGAAAGAGAAAAGACAAGAGACACAATCTTTGACATTGTGCTTTGTTAGGGTTATTTTCTTAGCTGAGCTTAGAGCTGTTTTGCATTTAATTTTAATGTCGGAAGATTTAGATAAGAGTCGCTGGTCCTTAGTTAAAAAGAAATCTGCTTAAAAAAAGTTATTTTTTTATCTGAATATACAGTGACTGTTGTGTTTGTTGTGAACAAACGGTTTATATGCTATATAATATATTGTTATGTATTCATTTAACAATGTAAATCCATAGTATGCAACAAATGAGAATTACGGTAGAGTTAAAAAAGAAGAAATACCTTGAATAAGCAATAAAATAAAAATGTGATGTGGCAAATGTAATAGCCATTAAATGATTAAAGATTAATTTAATGTGAAATAGATTTTACTTGCCTGTGACACTTCAATTCAGCACCCAACAAAAACACATTTCAAGGTGTCAAATTTAAGTGGTAAAGTACAGCTCCAGCGGCAGATCACTCAGGATTTTCTTTTGGAGTTTTCTCCATCATATAGTCTATTATGAATCCAAAATTCAGGCTACGAAATATGCTTATGGTACATAATACAAACATTGACAAAATAGCCTTTTCTTTTAAGCCAGACGAAAAAAGGTACTTCCATATTTCGAGTGTACTATGCAAATACCATTGTGTATAAGAAATATGGCAGTTATTGAATACAATTGGTGCGTTTCAAAGTTCCAGGCTAAACTGCAGGGATTTCTGTGTAAAAATAATGACAATAGTTTCATAATGTCAGGACATATAAGCTTTTCTTGGTCAGTTCAAAAAGAGAAAGCAAACAAGATTGGAACAAAAGCAAACTTTAGTTTTTTTTGTCAGGGGTGTGCCCAGATTACTCTTTCAGCATGTTGGTCGTCCAATTATGAGGTCACAGATGGTTTCTGTTATCCGGGGCAGTTTGGCTTACCCACAGCGCCAAAGTGTCCACCAAAATACCATAGTTAACACCGATTGTTAGTTCAATAATTCAGTGCAAAGATTAATGTATTTTGAAATGGTACCAACTGGAATGATGCTTGGCCGAGTAAAAATAGTCAAATTAGGGTGTTATGGCCTTACTTCTAGGCTGAACTAGGTGCAATGATAGATAGATATTCTTGAAAATTGTAGTGATGATAAACAACATATTGAGGCCCTGTTTTGGATATAGCATATCCATTCATTCTAAATAACTACATTTAGCTGGCGGGATGTTTTCTCAGTTTGTCACATAGACACACAAATACTGTTTAGAAGGCCTTAATTCCACCTTTTGCTTTTGAAACGTGTTGTTTAATGCCATGCTGTGAGTAAATCGGTATGCAATTAATCCCATTATAGGATTATATTCTTTTCAGACCAACCATGGATTGTAATTGGTTTCTTTGGAATAATAGATATTTTGTATGGTAATACAAATCAAAGCAGCTTAACACCGCCATGAAAAGAGCAGAAACAAGTGGAACGAGGTGTCAGACTCGCATGTGCTTGGATTTACTGTAATGTAGGACAGTGTGAAGATTAGGCGTGGGTGGAGTGTGCATGCGAATTTGGAGAAAGGTGGAGCAGTGTGTGCATGTGCTACGCATAAGAACGGAGGTTTTGTGTTGTGTGTTTCCAAGCCGGTTTGCTGCAGGGTGTTAAATGGGTGGGTTACCACAGTGGGTAAACACATGATCTCAAAATGTGGAGAGAAGTCTGGTTCCAGTCATACTGGCAGACGAGTATTTATGTGCGTTTTCAAATGCTGAGCGCCCTGTTATTGTCTTTAACAAAAGAAAGAAAAGTAGTAGTATTAGCATGTATTATTGGCAAGCAACGAGGCATAATGTTATAATCATTCAGTACCATGGCATATCCCTTGTGTAAAAGTAGTACACTTTTAAGAGGAGTAGATTTTAACACACTTTCAAGAAAAGATTAAACTGCTTTTGAAAGGGTTAGTTTGCCCAAAAATGAAAATTCTGTAATTAATTACTCATTCTCATGTTGTTTCAAACCCAAATTACCTTCTTTCATCTTCGGAAACCCAAATCAAGATATTTTCGATGAAATCCGAGAGCTTTCTGACCCTGCTTAGACAGCAACAGCAACTGTCACGTTTTTACTACTGTAATTTAATTTACTGTAAGCTACAAGTGTACTTTTTGTGTGCAAAGAGACAAAGAAAACAAGAAAAACAACTTTATTCAACAATTTCTTTTCATAAAATTAGGGTTGAACTACTGATGTCACATAGACTATTTTAATGATGTCTTAACTACCTTTCTGGGCCTTGAATGTGTCAGTTGCATTGCTGTCTATGGAGGGTCATAAAGCACTCGGATTTCATTACAAATATTTTAATTTCTGTTTTAAAGAAAAAGGTCTTACAGGTTTGGAACGACACAAGGTTGAGTAATTAATGACAGAATTTCCATTTCATAGGTGAACTGTCCCTTTAAGTACATCTTGACATGTCATTTCATATTTACCGTTATTGTTTTTGAAATATGTTTTAAATGTACTGCTGAATGTACTAACTAGGTATTTATGGAAAACTTAAATATAGTTCAGTGTTTTTTCTATTTGGGCATTAGAAATGATGAATTTGCAGTCTAGTACATTTATATTAGGCTATATAAATATACTGTATTTAATCTAAATATAATTGAATAACACTACAGTTACAATCAAGTACTTGTACTCTGGTGTGTTAGAGTTTTAAGCATAAAAATATACTTTTACTGTACATAATACTTTGCTATGCATAATGCTTAAAAGTTTTTACATGCACATTCAATACAATTAAACACACTTTTTTCAAATGTGGGCTATTAAAGTAACATTAGTATCTGATACTATCACATTGTATCAGCAGAATACGAGTTTTTCAGATTTGATTTCATGCCAACTGCTTCTTTTTATTGAATCAGTCACGTTCTCCTAAAAGTACTAAACTAATCTTATGATTTTATTAAAACCCTAATAGGAGCCAATTCTTTTCAATGACCCGATCACAAATGCTCTGGGATCAGTCTATGAATCGGCTCCCTCAAACAGATCATTCATAGAGTCATTTAATAACTGGACTTGTACAACCATTAAATTATCATCCTTACATCCATTTCCATTCAATTCTGTTTTTCTGTTCCAAGGTAATAAGGTCCTGAATATTAGGGGGCTCTGGGGATCAATGTGGCATTCCTATTGGCTTACCTGCTTCATCTCCCTTACGCCTGGGCCATAAAAGTCCATTTCAGCACAGTGGAGCACAAACTCCATTTAGTCCCCTCCGCCCTCTTCTCCCCTTTGCTTGCCAGCCATGGCTCTCGTGTTACTGTTCGCTTGAATAAAAAAAAGGCTGCTTTGTTTTCAAGGCCCTTGCTTCAGCCCCAGGCAGTGCACAGAATTTTGTGCGCTTAATGAAATCACTGAGTGTGTGTGTGTGTGTGTGTCTGCAGTGTGTGTGATTTTTATTTTTTTGCATCTAAAGCAACACGTCGAGTTCAGAAGGTGGTTGGCTCCGGCCCCACTTTCAGGCGCTGTTGTTGTATTTTTTGTTGTTGTTGCTGTGCATTTGAAAATAAGTCTTGCTTTAAATTCACTTCGTCAATGTTAAATACTAAATTCAACTAAATCGATGACTCTACTTAATATTCAACCTCTGCTGACAGTATTTGTTATGCTGTTGCTCATGACAGAAAATCATTTTGACTCGTCCCTCAGTTACAAAAAGTAACACTGAAAGAGTTTATCAGCCAACTGTAAACACATGCCACATGCCTTGTGTATTTTTGTTAAGAAGCTTTTATTTATTATTCCTTGCAAAATGCGGCATATTTGGTCTGAATTGTCTTTTTGCTTATCTAGAGGACTTCTGGTTAGGCATTCGCAGCATAATTTCCTGTAACTGGAATTTGTTCCGTGGAAAAATGCTGCAGAGATCATTAAAACATGTAGTTATGTCTCTTCTTGAAATCCCATCACACATTTCACAGAAAAGTACAGGGTTTACTGGTTTAAAAAGCCATGAGATAATTTTTTACATAACTCTGTGGATTGGGTCTCTATCACACTAAATTTAGCATGTATAAACTATATAACAATTGTGTATTTCAACAGTTTTCCAGTATATAATTCCCACTTAGACATCAATAATAAATGCTTTATGTGTCAACACAGTTTTTGTTGTTTTTTATAAATCGAATCAAAATAATATCCATGGTGACTGACAGCATTCCACAGATGCTGTTGGTTTATTTTCATTTAACCGGGAATATAGAGCTCAGTTTGGTCTACATAAACAGTCTGGTTTATTTTAGCGGGGGTGTTTTTAGAGTTAAGTTCATGTGAGTGATTTTTTATAATTAAAAAGGTTAATACATATTGAAGAAGTTACTTATTTAAAACTATATCAATGAATTTGGAAGGCTACAGCAGCAATGTGAAAGCGCTGTTAGTATGAAAGGATCATTGGTATTTGCACCAGTCCTGCAGGCTGTCATGCTCTAGCCATGTGAGGAATGTAAATCTGGCGTTTACACCTTGTTCCATGACACAGATGTTCACCTTTGTTATTATATCTGTGTTATCTACTCGTGACTAAAGGGAAAGTTGTCTTACACCACACATGCAACATGATTGCACGGGGCTGACGCAAGAATATTAAACAAAGAAAATAGTTGACTTAGTAGCTCCACAGACTTTCCCTCCTTGCCCTCTTGAACTTGTGAGAACACAAACAGGAAGTCAGGCTCTTAACCCTGATATTCTACACAAACATCACAGAAGTTTACAGACTTACTGATCCATGTAAGTAGCTTTAGCATGTAGCTTTAGCTTTGCCCTTTTCTCTTCACTTGAGTTTATAAGAATGAAGATTCAATTACATTGTTTGACAAACACAATTGTATCTTATGTCTTGTCATATTTCCTGTTAAACTAAGTTGGGGTGGCACTTATTGAAGGGATTTTATTTTAAGTAGCTAATAGCAGTTAGCTTACAACCAATCAAAAACATCATTTACCACATGCTATTGCTAGTCCTTTGCAGTTTAGAGAGATTTGAGAGAATTAGTTTACAATTTATCACACAAGTAGACAATTTTTTTATACGTGTAAGTCATGTTCTGCTATCTCCTAGAAGTTTTTTTTTTTTTTTTTTTTTTTTTTAAATCATATAGCTTACTAATTGTTATTAATGCTAAACAGGCTTAAAGCTGAACTAAAAGACACAAAACCTTCATTTATAGCGCCTTTATTTGCTTTTGCTTCCTTATGAGACAATGTACTTCTATCTCACATAAAAAAAAAGAACAAAAAAACACTTTGTATAAAAAGAGTACTTATGACGTATAACATATTTTAAAAGAATATACTTAGGTGCAAAATAAATTTAATATTTATGGATGTGCATGTTATTTGCAATTACATGTATTGTGTATTATAATATAATTTATATTAAAATGTTAATTTTAATTAAATTGTTAAATCATTTTTGGGTCACTTAAGTAATGTGATTATTGTCTTTGAAATATATGCACAAATATTTGTAATTACACATTTGTAATGATGAAGGTGCATTTTGGTAGATTTATATTAACTTTATAAAGTATTGTATATAATACTACAATTAAATTTATGATCAAAATGCTTAAGTTTGTTAGTCTAATTTTTTATAGCATGACAAAAGTCTATTGAACATGATTTGGAACGAATTTTAAAGTAAAACTTTTAATTTCATATTATTACAAAGTGCAGTTTTTAAATGTGTAGGCTATTTAAATCCTGAAAGCTTCCTCCATGCAGCCGTTTAATTTGATGGATATTATATCATATGCAAATCGTTTGTTTGTTTGTTTGTTTAAATTATACTTTTAAGTTTCGAAGGACACTCCAAGTGCACATTCAATACAGTTAAGCAACACTTCCTTTTCACAAGGCACTACCTTGCTAGTGGTTCAGATCTGCATAACAAAGAACTCCTTTAGTTTGTTGTATTTTAGCGTATGCTATTGGGGACTGCTATGCTATCTGTTGCACAAGTGAACCAGGGTGGAGCAATAGAAGAAAAGAGTTAGCCTAAAAGAGACAAGCTCTGTAGAATAGAATCTTTTATCCCATTGTGCTCCAACTTACATCAGTGTTGTTTGTTGTTGTGAATCAGCTGCTGACATCACCGATTTATTGCGTCATATCTTGCGACGGAGAATTCACATTCACTCGTCACTCAGGTTGTTTGGCCGTGTCTCTCCGCAAAAAAAAAACAAAAAAAAAAACCTTGGCATTTCTGATATGTTTCTCAGCTTGCAGGTTCAATGACATCACATGACCTAAAAATAACCCATCTAGCTAAAGGCATGTGTTCTATCACGTACAAACACAATGGCCCGTGAAATTCCCGCGCTGCTGTGCCAAGTAATTGTTGGACGCTAATGAGAGTAGAGCGCTGCCATCTTGACGCCGCAATTGCCATATCACCATTTCATTTAACGTCAATATCTGCCAAAACCCCTGGGAAGATTTTGTTTTAGCTGGTAACATTTCAATTATTCAAAGGTGTTGACGGTGGAAGGCTTAAGAAGTTGAAGAGTCTCGTCTCAAACATTATTACCTTTTATCATGTTATTTGTATTGTTGTTTTAAAGAGGAGCCTTTTTACTATTTCTCTTCCGAGGGCTGTTCGCAACATTGTTAAAAGATTTGCATGCATGACCTCCACTTCCTACAAACAATAAGCCACAGCCCTGTTTCTTTCATTCATTTAACTTCATAGCATCACAACGAAACAAATGTTGATGAGAGAACTGGTTTTGAAAGGGTTAACTTTGTGAAATGGTAAGTGTATAAGCTGTACTGATTGGAAACAAAACCAGTATGTTGCCAAGAATCAGGCATTGTTCCTAATATCATATTCAATCCGGTCTGCAATTTTACACAATAATCTCCTTTTGCTTCATACATACCCCTGTGAAAAAGTAGCCTACTCTTTAGTATTTATATAAGTGTGTGTTTGTGTCTATTGTATTGTATTGTATTGTATTTGGACTCTAAATTGCATGCTAATTTATTATTATATTATATTATATTATATTATATTATATTATATTATATTATATTATATTATATTATATTATATTATATTATATTATATTTAGTTCTGTCAAACAATTAATCACATTAATTGCGATTAATCACATCCAAAATAAAACATTTTGTTTACATAATATGTGTGTATACTGTGTATATTTATTATGTAAATATAAATACAAACACATAGATGTGTATATTCATTTAAGAAAAATATGTTGTGTTCATATATTAAATATATTTATATAGAAAGTACTATATCAGAATATAAATGTATTCATGTAAATATTTGTAAAATATATACTGGATGTGTGTGTATTTATATATACATAATAAATGTACACAAAGACATATATATATAAAACTTATTTTGGATGCGATTAATCACTATTAACTGTTTGACAGCACTAACTGTTTTTTATTATATTATATTATATTATTTTATATTATATTATATTATATTATATTATATTATATTATATTATATTATATTATATTATATTATATTATATCTTTTTAATCGACTTAAGTAGAATTTAAGTGCAACGTTATATGTAATTTCATAATTACTTTTATTGTCTTAGTTGTGTACTGCCAAATTCTCTAACATTATTTCTATTGAAACGTGTATGTAATTTATTTGAATGTATATTTTAATTACAAATCTGTAATGATATTTCAATTCACTTCTTTTAAAATCAACTTAAAATGTACTTTTAATTTTTTAGTAATTTTTCACTTTTCAAATTTCTGTGCATTAAACTTATGTCACAAACCTCATTTACAAAGGGGATGGAGATGGACAAAAGAATGATTCTTGTCTCATTTAAGCTCTGTCTGTGTTAAGTTTCCGGCTAGAATGTGTGACATGTCTGAACAACGGATGCCGTACTCATTGGTGTGAATCTCAGAACCACTTTTTTTTTTTCTCTCTCTCTGTCAGTGAACACAAGCTGATACATTATAGAATATCACAAGATCTGGGTCAGTAATTGAGATGTCATCTACCTTTCTTGTTTATTTGCTTTGTATTGCTCGACTGTAGTAATGATTACTCTTTTGCAATTATATTGTCATCTGAATAGCTCATATAAGCGCTCACAGCTTCTGGCATGATTCAGTGGTTGAGTCTGTGTTACATCTGATCAATGATGTCTGTGTTAAAGCATATTCAGGCCTTGTGTTTGTAAAGAGCTCAGGCCTTTGTTTTTGTTAATTGATAGACTAAAAGATAGTACTGACAAAAAGGCTGGTTGAACATCTCATAACAGATTTAATAACTTCCATTTAATCAGCTTGTGGCATTTGAAGCTGCATGTTCAAAGTACAGTTATCTACGTCCTTCAGAAAAATTCAAACCGCACAATCAAAAGAGAACATCTTGCTTTACGAGCTGTAATGCCTCTTTCAAATTTCACAGTTTCACATTTGACTTCAGTACTGTTTTTAGGGCCGTGTGAACTCATTTTCAAATAAAACAGCAGTGCTGGGCACGAAAAGCCACATAAACTGTGTATTGTAAACTCTATACGTATATGAAAGGAAATGGTGGTGATGATTAAAAGCGGAACTTGCATCTATTAGTTCATGTTTCGCTCTTCTCTTTTGCTATTTTGGAGGCAGATTCTCTTGCTATCACACGGTTTTCTCTCAGTTTGGCGACCATGTAGTTTTAATTTTTTTAATTTTAATTTTTTTTACACAGCCACACCTTTTCTTTCACCTTCTGTGATGTAGAGGGGCTCAACTTGGGGTCACAACCCCAGAGATGGACAGTACATTTTGCTGTGCAATTTTTACTGATTTTAATATATTAAATGCAAGAATAACTTGTTATATTATTAGTAATAATATAAAAAGTTATTCCTGCATTTACTTTTATTAAAATCAGTAAACACTGCACAGCAAAATATACTGTCAGATCAGTGAAACAATCTTTAAAAAATCTAAAACAAGGACTAATCCTTACTAGTAATGGCTGTAACACACTTTTTTATATGTTAAAGTATACAAAAATAGATCACTGTTATTTTAAATGTGTGTGTGTATATATATATATATATATATATATATATATATATATATATATATATATATATATATATATATATATATATATGTATATGTTAGGGCTGGTAATTTAACACGTTAATTAGATTAATTATGGAGAAAAATAACACATTAAAATTACAACAACTTACTGCGTGATGGAGCCTACAAAATGTCCCTAAAATTCAAGATACACTACAGCAAATGTGATACTCATCTTATACAACAGTTCATTAAGAAGTTGATATTGTGTTGTTTTAGATACAATGTTGTCTGTTTGGTCAATTTTGGCGAACCAGGACATAAAGACAAAGCAGAAATGTTCATCACCGAGCAACCCTCAGCGGCATTTCATTTCTTACCACCACCTACTGGCAGTTTTAGTTGATTATTTAGAGAATCATTTCATTAAAGAAATAATTTCATATGTTCATAGTAATAATAATAAAATGAAGAAAATATTTTATTAAAGTTATAGTTCAGCCGAACAAAAATCACAATTCTGTCATCATTTGCTCACATGGTCCAAAAGAGTAGACTATGTCTAATACATTTTATCAGACAAAATATTTCTTGCTGAACCTACTTTTTGTAATGCCTGTTTGATGCTTTACACAACAATGACTTTAAATTATCTTTTGGGAGTAATTTCTGGCCTAGTGATTATAGAGTTTGACTCCTAACCCTAGGTTTGTGGGTTCGAGTCTCGGGCTGGCAATACCACGACTGAGGTGCCCTTGAGCAAGGCACCGAACCCCCAACTGCTCCCCGGGCGCCGCAGCATAAATGACTGCTCCCTGCTCCGGGTGTGTGTTCACAGTGTGTGTGTGTGTGTGTGTTCACGGTGTGTGTGTGTGCACTTTGGATGGGTTAAATGCAGAGCATGAATTGACTGTATGTCATTCACATCACTTTTTATTAATTTGATTAATTAATCACCACATTATGTAATTAATTAGATAAACAATTTGAATCGCTTACCAGCCCTAATATATATATATATAGCTTCCCTTGCACTTAATATTTTTTTTTAAATGTAAGCTACAATATAAATTTGGGATGGGTTCTAGAATAAAACCATCTTGAAAAAAACAGAAGATCAGCAAAGGCTAATGTGAATCATTCTTAATACAAAAGCATAAAATGCCAAAACAGTCTATTCCTATGTTGCCATGGCACTCTGGAGTCTCTTTGGTTTCATGCTGTCTCTAAACACTGTAAAGCAGGTCTTGGAGATCTGAAGTGGAGCAATGGGCATTTCCATTACAATTAGTTGATGTTTGGATAGCACACAAAGGGCAATTTAAGGAAAAAGTGACTTCTTGTTCCATTATTAAGGAGTTTGTTTGGTAAGAACAAGGCCTTGACGTGTGGGAATAATCACAGGCTGAAGTGGGTCATGTTGTTGCAACCATTCATTCCAAAACTGCTGTTGCCAAACTGTGTTCACATTCTCCTGCCATGGTCATGGACATGTGACAATAATCATATCACAGAATGAAGCCACAAAGTGGTTTAAAGGGGTCCGTAAATAAATGTGCTATGTGTATATGTGAGTGTGTGTCCATACTGATAGACAGATAGATCAAGAGATCGGCTGTGCAGTTTATGTGATACTACATTTTTATAAGAATAAGCTGTTGCCAGAACAATTTAAATCCCCGGAGCGCACTGAGGATCACCCTTTATTGGCACTTGATAGGTAACATCAGGAGGGAAAATAAAAATACTTGTCACACTTGGAAGTGCAAATAAATGTCACTCACCTTTATTGCTTTCGGTCAGTTCAGAGATTTCCAATATTGCATGTAAAGCAGGGCAATGGCTATTTAAAGCATGTTTTTTTTTTATGTCAGCGTACTCATGTCTGATGAGACAAGACCTAAGGTTAAAGTCCTGAAGGATGTTATGAAAGGTGCTTGTGTAGACTGCCACTGTGATGTTGAAGAGGAGAGGAGAGGAGAAGGGGGCAATGGTTTCCATAATTCATTGGAGTCATAATGGGCGCAGCCGCCTGCAACCATGCGAGAAACACGATCCTAGTCAACACAAAGCATCCTTAGAAACACTGCGCTGTCTCCAAGCAAAGCCCAGGGAATGGCAGATATGATTGCACCAGCGTCTATTGTTTGTGCCACTGCGCAAACATGCATAGGAATAATTGAGGATACATATGTAACAGAATGATTTGAGGCCGACAGTATGGTCTACGGTGCATTTAATGTAAAATGTCTGGAAAAAACTTTTTGCTATCAGTTTAATTGACAAATAAAGTGAGCACTGGGTTTGTACAAAGTAGTAAGTAGCAAGTAGTTTTAAAATGCAGGCTATTATAAGACTTTTATATTTAGTGTCTTGTTTTAAACCAACAACAAAAAATAATAATTTACATGTGTCTTTGATATAGAATATAGTTTGATATAGAAAATCAGTTTGCAAAAATGTTGCCCCTCAGACATGGTTTTCAAATGAGTGTGGTTTGTTTATATACCATGGGCAAAGCTCTTCAATTCATTAAATTATTTTCATTATTTGTTAGGACATTTGATTGTTTTGCTGTCATTTTGGTCCCTTAACTTTAAAGGGGTGCTATTATGCTTTTTCACTTTTTCAGCTTTAGTTAGTCTGTAATGTTGCTTTTGGAGCATAAAAATAGATCTGCAAAATTACAAAGCTCAAAGTCCAGTACAAAAGGAGATATTTAACAGAAATCACTTTTAAAAAAACTAAGTGCTTGTCAATCACAACACACACTGGCCCAGCTAACCAATCACAGCACATTTCATAAGGCGAGCCTTCATTTGGAGGTGTTGTTATAATGTACAAATATATTAAAAATATTGTAGTTTTCAAACAACCTAGTATGAGAGCCTATTCTAGTACACCCCCAAACATAATCAAGACCTTGTAAAAGAGCATAATAGGACCCCTTTAAATGCAAGCGTCCTGTGGCTGCTCTTTTTATTTATCAATTCCAGGGTCCTCAATATTTTGTCGACAACATACATAAAATCCATTCTCCATTCCAGTGCTCCCAACTACCATGGGATGTAAACTGACATTTGTAGACTTTATCATTTAGAAGAAAAGGGGTGGTACCTTTTCAAAAGGTACTAATATACACAATTTAGGTGCTAAAATGTAACTTTAAGGTATTTACATACCCCCTTTAGGGATAAATAAGGGACAATAGTGTACCTTTTGAAAGCGTACTGCGCCAGTGACAGCTTTTGTACATTTTTGGATTTAAGTACATTAACCTTGCTTAAGTTCAAATACAGTAATTGTACAGCACTTTGTTTTAAAGTGCTTATTGGTGCATCCCCTTACTTTCATCCAATCAGATCAGAGCTTGTCGTATTTGTATATAATATGCATACGGCTGTAATTGAACAATCTGAGGCAATGGATAAACAGTTTTATGCTATAGTTATATAAAAGAAGAGAAATAGCAGTTTGACTCATAAGCCACTAAAGCAGCTCCATTAATTGCAGACAGATTCTGAACAGACTTTGCCCAGTTTAGCAAGCGCCTGAAGCCACTGTATGACTGTTTTCGCCTGAGGCCGCCTGCTGCTGTCAAGCATGTTTAGAGGTTGGTTAGATGTTGTGGTAGCAGGCCGGGTGTGGACTATAATCTTTGGCAGCAGCTCAAACCTCTGGAAATAGAGAAGATGGAGGGTTGTTGACTTTCTTGTGGAAGCTTCAGGGAGAGGGAGGGAGTATTTTGAGCGGAAGGCCACAGACCAGGGTCTGTCTCTTCCGTTGGATGAGGTGGAGGTTAGCCACATGTGGTCTGAAATGAACACATGGGAATCCTTAGGCGGTGGGAAAAACAGGAACTGGGTGGAAAGGTGTTGTTTTGGGTATGGAGTAATTCTCTATATTCTTTCTCATTCCTTTAGTCTCAGTTTGTCTCTTCCTGTTGTCTCTCTGATGTCGTGCCTGGGTTTTGTGTTCTCACACTCCTCGCTGTCGCACTATTAATGGTTTTCCATGCTCGTATCACAACATCAGCATGATTTCTTTAAAACAAGCAGCTTTAGAATATTAAACATGAAAAAAAGTCACCTTCAGTTAGAATTACAACTTCAATTTCTACTGTAAAGCCGCTTTCCAGTCTGTGTACACCTTTACTTGCGTCTAAATTCGATAAACCAGAATGAACCATGAGAGGATTTTCACATTAAGTGTGTGGGAGTTACAAAGCCAAACCTAGTACATACTGTACCTATTATGTACCCATAATGAAACCACCATGGCCGAAAGGTCAAAAGGTGCTCCAGAACGTTTGCAAGCCGTTTCAAACTACCAAAATGAATGGCAAGCAAACTTTGTTCTTGGCATGAGTTTGTCTGAAATTACATCACACCCATTTGTTCTTTTATTCCCAAATACGTTTTGGCCAGAATTACGATATTGCTGAAAATATCCAGGTTTTGGCTTTATTATACTTGCTGAAGGTAGTGATCGAAAAGTAGCTTGACCTATAACTTGCAGGCATTGTACATATTTGACCAATCATGACGTGTGAGAAGACGGGATCTACAGAGAATGGTCAAAGTGATGCAAATACACATAGTGTACATAGGTTTCTAGTAAGTCTGGAGACCTTAATTACTTTGGCTCAGGCGTGTTTAATTAGGGGTCCAGATACACTGTGGCCCTCCAGGAACTGGATTTTACACCCCTGCTCTAAATGAACTTGCTTTGAAGTTTATTTTGTTCAAAATAACATTTAGAAAAGTTTTGTCTTCGGAAATCCCATCAATCTCCACCATGATTTGGATGCGAGACCAATGTAGTGTTCTGGTTGAACTTTAAACCTGGTTTACTTATTACACATGAATGCCTTTTTTCAGGGTGCTTTTGTGCACTGATATCAGCCATGATTCCATGTTCCATTGTGGAAAATCCCAACTGAATTTCTCCAGTGCCACTCGCACGCAAACACAGACAGAAGACGAGGGGCAAGAGTCAGGTTCGGTATGCTAGTTGTGATGGCTTCCAGCTCACTGAGTTGTATGACATGCGTTGAATGGCTCATTATAAAGTATTCAGGAGATCTGCATCGCTGATAAGCCCCTATGCATTTGAATGACATTATCAAGCCTATGTCCTACACTCCTTTGACCTGCTATATGGGGCGGCTATATCTTTTTTCATCCTTGTTGTTCTGTCATCCATTACATGTAACACTGCACCTTTGTCATGCTATTGATTGTGCCCAGCTTTCTCATTTGAAACTTGCTCCAAGTTGGCTTGTTCAGGTAGCTAATCTTCTCATGCCAGGTAGTTGTTCGGTGCCAAGTGGGATTTCACAGTGATTGGCAGACAACGGCTGTAATGCAGAAGTGCTCGGGTATCACACCCGACTGGATCTCAGGGTTATATCACAGCACGGTTACAGCTGTCAGCTCAAAATGAAAAGCAACCAAGCAAATCCACCACACTAGCGTTCATGCTAATTAGCGCAAATGGGTTCTGCGCAACACTGCGTCGGAATCCCCCTGCTAGATCTTCATCAAAGAGCTGCTCCACTGCATCTTCTGCTGCCCTACATGGCTGGTGATTAAAAGGCGTTGGATATAAATTATTTTTTGTTGGTTTGTAACATTGCCATTTGGTTTTAAAAATGCACCATGCCTTAAAGGGATCACGGCATAGAGTTTTCATCCTTTTATTTATCTTGAGGGCCAATGCTAATATTTATCAAGGTTTTATTCCATAAAGAACATAGTAATAATGCGATATTACATGAGCTAATTGCTAATGTACCTTTAAAGTCTCCTAGTAAACTTCATCTTTGAATGTAAAATGAGTTGGAAAGTTTAACACATGGGCTATGGGTTTTCTGTTGGATTCAGTAAAGTTTGTACACTGCAGGATAGTTTTTCTTACTTAGGGCTCTATCATACACCCTGCGCAAGGTGCGGCGCTAGTGGTTTTGCTAGTTTCAGCCCATCACAGTTCTCATTTTCCCATCCTGTGCCGCATTGTTTAAATAGCAAATGCATTTGCACCCATTTGTGTGCCCATGGGCGTGCTGTTCTAAAACTGAGATGTGTTCAGGCACATTATTGGTGCGCTGCTATTTTGAAGAACTGAAAATGGACTGCACCATAAATCAACTTAAACCTATTTGTGAGTTATTTTTTTGTTATTTAAAGAGCGTGTTAGTAAAAAAAATAATAATAATTGCCCCTGGGCGGGTCCACAATGTGCGTTCACCTTGCTTATTACACACAGTGATGCGCAGCAGCACACAGACATGTCAAATATATATATAAAAAAGGATCACAGTTTAAAATAATATTATTGTTTAGGCTACATAAGTATAAAAATTTCATACATTTCATAATGGATAGTCATTGCATGAGCAGATCTCCTCTGCTCTCTGGAGATGTGTTAGGTCTGTGCGCCTTATAATTCCGCTATTTAAATAGCGAATCCGCCATGGCGCAAGCGCAACTCACTCCTAAAGGGAATGGGAGGTGAGACTCTGATTGGTTTATTGCACGTTATGCCCCAAAACACACCCATTACTCATTAAGAGAATATACATTTTTCCCATCGATATACTAGAAAAAGTTGCTTCAGAAATATTGATCAAAATTTTTATACTTTTGTAAAAAAACAAAAACAAAATTAAAGCTGCAAGCAGCATTTACGGGGTTCAAGCACATTAAGGCCTCTGAGGTGGTCTGAGCCAACCTGGACGTATGGATGACAGTTAAACACATCCAAAACGGAGAATAGGCTGACAGACAGACACACGCACTGAAATTAAATGATTAAACTAGTTTTTAAGAGTTTGGATGTCATTTTCAGGTTTCACTGTAATCATAATGTGGCAAAATTTTAAAAACTGATAAGTCTGTATGAACAAAATGGAAAACTTTAACTCAGTGAGATTTAAAATGTTGTAACAGTGTTTTTTTATTTATTGTTTAGGCATAAATTCATAAATCTTCTCAAAAGTACTGTTTCAATTTGCTTAATGAGCCCATTAGTGGTCTTCCGCTGCCATCTAGTGGTTATAAATTGCATTTACTCAAACAACACTGTTTTTAAACATAACTGTTATAGTGTAATGTTTTTTGCCCAATCTCTCTTAAATTTTGAATGCTTGTTTAGAATGAAATTAGGCATTATTTTACACAGTTTTGATAATTTGTGGGCTTTCTGTTTGTATTAATAGGCCTTTGTGTACACTGTGAAAATAACATATTATAAAATTACTGGTTTATAGTTGTCCAAATGCAATTGTTCAACATGTTTTTGATAATTATTGACCTTCAGAGTCTAGAGAATTGTACTTCAGTGGTTTTATTGATTTTCAGCTTAAAGCCTTGGACTACTTTGGCAAAGTAACTTTTTTAAATAATCTTTAATATTTAATTAACAGCTTTATTGACAACATCGGTCCCAGAGGCAAAGTTGTTCAGAATGAGGAGATCTATCATTTGATGTGAAGATCTAGTGTTTTTGAGAGAATATATTAGCATTTTCAAACAATTTGAGGCCATTTACCATATAAATCTTGTGTTTTGAGACCTTTTCTACTGTTATAGCGCCACCTATGGTCCGATCTCCATGAAACTTTGCATGCTTGTTAAGAGTCACCTGTTACATGTTTTTCCCTAGTTTCATAAAGTTTAGAGTTTTTGTTTAGGTTTTATAGGCTTTGGGGTATGTTTGGCCACACCCCTTTTCTTAATTACCCCTTTAACGCTAACCAAAGTACAAAATTTAACATTTTTTTGATAATTATTGATCTAGAGAGTCCACAGATTATTACTGCAGTGGTTTGGTTCCGATCTGACAAAAAACCTAGGACTAGTTCGCAAAAGTAGGTTTTTAACATATTTGTGAATAACAATTGAACGATTTGATTGACAGCAATGGTTCTTGAGGCAAAGTTGTGCATTATGAGGAGATCTATCAAATGATATGCATATTGTGTTGATATGTGAAACACCACGTGATTACAGAGCCATAAAACTCGTTAGCGCCAACTAGTGGCCAATTTCTTTCAAAATTCTTACAGACCTTAAGGTTCATGAGTCGAACGTACCCAGCAAGTTTCGTTCCGATGAACATCCGTTAACCCTTTCAAATAGGTGCTTAAATTTGTTTGGCCAATGGCGGCCATGTTTTTTGAGATATGGAAATGTCCTCATAGGTACTTGTGCCCCTTCAGACCAAGACACTGCATACCAATTTTCAAGTCGATCGAGCCAACGGTTGCCTGGTTATAGCCATTTATGTGTTTTTTAAATCTTATTGCGCCCCCAAGTGGCAGAGATATGCAATTTTTTTTATTTGACCAAAGATTGAGCTCATACATATGTGTACCAAGTTTGGTGAAGATATCTCATTCTGTTCAAGAGTTATAGTCAAAATAGCATTTGGCTAACGTTAGCATAGACGTTTTTTGGTGTACTGTTTCGCGTAAGAATTGAAATTTCAACTTTTTTTTGATAATTATTGATATTGAGTGTCCAGGGAATATTTCTGAAGTGGTTTGATTCCGATTGGTTAAAAATCCTAGGACTAGTTCGCAAAAGTAGGTTTCGGATATAGCTCGATTTTGCGAGAAAACGGTGCGTCGTAGAGCAAAAAATGCAGCTGTGCACTTTTGTTCGGGCTAACCCAAGGATTGCAACGATGCCTTGTTTTTGAGTCTACGGCTAACGGTTTACGATCTGCGGCCAAAAATGTCCAAAATTTTAGTTTTTTGCGCTGTAGCGCCCCCGTTAGTCCGATTGGGCTGAGACTTTGATAAGTTCTCCCCAAAATGAGCTCTACGATCTGTCCAAATTTCAGCTCTCTAGGCCTTACGGTTTGGGCTGCACGTTCAGTTCTAGGGCGGAAGAATAATAATAATAATTAAAGCTGCAAGCAGCATTTACCGGGGTTCAAGCATTTAAGGCATCTGAGGTGGTTAGAGCCAACCTGGACGTATGGATGACCGCTAAACACATCCAAAATGGAGAATAGGCTAACAAACAGACACACACACTGAAAGTAAATTATTAGACTAATATATTCATACTCTATAAGCATACGCATACACACAAAGACAAAGACACACATATACATGCACACACATTTTGTTGCAGATGTTGGGATTTGAAATAAGTGATAGGTGACAATAAATGTATTGCAAGTCTTCTCTTTTTAAGAGTTTAGATGTCATTTTCAGTTTAAACTGTAATCATAATGTGGCAAAATTGTAAAAACTGATATATCTGTATAAACAAAATGGAAAACATCAATTCAATGAGATTTAAAATGTTATAACAGTTAATTTATTAATGTTTTGGCATGAATTCATGAAAACAGTACTGTTTAACTAGCTGAATGAGCCCATTAGTGGTCTTCCGCTGCCATCTAGTGGTTATAAATTGCATTTACTCAAACAACACTGTGTTTTAAAACATAACTGTTATAGTGTTGTAATTTTTTTTTGCCCAATCTCTCTTAAATTTTGCATGCTTGTTTAGAATGAAATCATGCATTATTTTACACAGTTTTAATAATTTGTGGGCTTTCTGTTTGTATAAATAGGCCTTGTGTACACTATGCAAATAACATATTATAAAATTATTGGTTTATAGTTGCCCAAATGCAATTGTTCAACATGTTTTTGATAATTATTGACCTTCAGAGTCTAGAGAATTGTACTTCAGTGGTTTTATTGATTTTCAGCTTAAACCGTATCACAAGTATGCCAAAGTAACTTTTTAAAATAATCTTGAATATTTAATTAACAGCTTTATTGACAACATTGGTCCCAGAGGCAAAGTTGTTCAGAATGAGGAGATTTATCATATGATATGAAGATTTAGTGTTTTTGAGTGAATATATGAAGATTTTCAAACAATTTGAGGCCATTTACCATATAAATCTTGTGTTTTGAGACATTTTCTACTGTTATAGCGCCACCTATGGTCTGATCTCCATGAAACTTTGCATGCTTGTTAAGAGTCACCTGATACATGATTTCACTGAGTGTCATAAAGTTTTGAGTTTTCCTTTAGGTTTTATAGGCTTTGGGGTATGTTTGGCCACACCCCTTTTTCTAAATTACCCAGTTACAGCTAACCAAAGGACAAAATTCAACATTTTTTTAATAATTATTGATCTAGAGAGTCCACAGAATATTACTGCAGTGGTTTGGTTCCGATCGGGCAAAAAACCTAGGACTAGTTCGCAAAAGTAGGTTTTTAACATATTTGTGAATAACAATTGAACGATTTGATTGACAGCAATGGTTCTTGAGGCAAAGTTGTGCAATACGAGGAGATCTATCAAATGATATGCATATTGTGTTGATATGTGAAACACCACGTGATTACAGAGCCATAAAACTCGTTAGCGCCAACTAGTGGCCGATTTCTTTCAAAATTCTTACAGACCTTAAGGTTCATGAGTCGAACGTACCCAGCGAGTTTCGTTCCGATCAACATCCGTTAACCCTTTCAAATAGGTGCTTAAATTTGTTTGGCCAATGGCGGCCATGTTTTTTTAGATATGCAAATGTCCTCATAGGTACTTGTGCCCCTTCAGACCAAGACACTGCATACAGATTTTCAAGTCGATCGAGCCAACGGTTGCCTAGTTATAGCCATTTATGTGTTTTTTCTATCTTATAGCGCCCCCAAGTGGCAGAGATGCGCAATTTTTTTGATTTGACCAAAGATTGAGCTCATACATATGTATACCGAGTTTGGTGAAGATATCTCATTCTGTTCAAGAGTTATAGTCAAAATAGCATTTGGCTAACGTTAGCATAGACGCTTTTTGGTGTACTGTTTCGCGTAAGAATTGAAATTTCAACTTTTTTTTGATAATTATTGATATTGAGTGTCCAGGGAATATTTATGAAGTGGTTTGGTTCTGATTGGTTGAAAATCCTAGGACTAGTTCGCAAAAGTAGGTTTCGGATATAGCTCGATTTTGCGAGAAAACGGTGCGTCGTAGACCCCAAAAAGGCGCCGTGCACTTTTGTTCGGGCTAACCCAAGGATTGCAACAATGCCATGTTTTTGAGTCTACGGCTAACGGTATACGATTTACGGCCAAAAATGTCCAAAATTTTTGTTTTTTGCGCTGTAGCGCCCCCGTTAGGCCGATTGGGTCGAGACTCGGTATCTGACAAGAAGGCCGGACTACTACATTCTGACCAAATTTCAGCTTTCTAGGCCTTACGGTTTGGGCTGCACGAACAGTTTGAGTGGAGAATAATAATAATAATAATAATAATTAAAGCTGCAAGCAGCATTTACGGGGTTCAAGCATTTAAGGCATCTGAGGTGGTCTGAGCCAACCTGGATGCATGGATGACAGTTAAACACATCCAAAATGGAGAACAGGCTAACAGAAACACACACACTGAAATTCAATGATTAAACTAATATATTAATACTCTATAAGCATATGCACACACACACACACACATATATGCACAAACATTTTGTTGCAGATATAGGTATCTGAAATAAGTGATAGGTGACAATAAACTTATTGCAAGTCTTCTCTTTTTAAGAGTTTAGATGTCATTTTCAGATTAAACTGTAATCATAATGTGGCAAAATTGTAAAAACTGATACATCTGTATGAACAAAATGGAAAACATCAATTCAATGAGATTTAAAATGTTATAACAGTTAATTTATTAATGTTTAGCTTGAATTCATGAAAACAGTGCTGTTTAACTTAGCTGAATGAACACATTAGTGGTCTTTCGCTGCCATCTAGAGGTTATAAATTGTATTTACTCAAACAACAGTGTTTTTAAACATAACTGGTATAGTGTTATTTTTTTGCCCAATCTCTCTTAAATTTTGCATGCTTGCTTAGAATGAAATTATGCATTATTTTACACAGTTTTGATAATTTGTGGGCTTTCTGTTTGTATTAATAGGCCTTTGTGTACACTATGTAAAATAACAAATTATAAAACCACTGGTTTATAGTGGTCCAAATGCAATTGTTCAACATGTTTTTGATAATTATTGACCTTCAGAGTCTACAGAATTGTACTTCAGTGGTTTTATTGATTTTCAACTTAAAGCCTTGGAATACTTTGCCAAAGTAACTTTTTAAAATAATCTTGAATATTTAATTAACAGATTTATTGACAACGTTGGTCCCAGAGGCAAAGTTGTTCAGAATGAGAATATTTATCAAATTATATGAAGATCTAGTGTTTTTTGAGTGAATATATGAGCATTTACAAACAATTTGAGGACATTTACCATATAAATCTTGTGTTTTGAGACCTTTTCTACTGTTATAGCGCCACCTATGGTCCGATCTCCATGAAACTTTGCATGCTTGTTCAGAGTCACCTGTTACATGATTTCACCGAGTTTCATAAAGTTTTGAGATTTAGTTTAGGTTTTATAGGCTTTGGGGTATGTTTGGCCACACCCCTTTTTCTAAATTACCCCTTTACAGCTAACCAAAGGACAAAATTCAACATTTTTTTGATAATTATTGATCTAGTGAGTCCACAGAATATTACTGCAGTGGTTTGGTTCCGATCGGACAAAAAACCTAGGACTAGTTCGCAAAAGTAGGTTTTTAACATATTTGTGAATAACAATTGAACGATTTGATTGACAGCAATGGTTCTAGAGGCAAAGTTGTGCATTATGAGGAGATCTATCAAATGATATGCATATTGTGTTGATATGTGAAACACCACGTGATTACAGAGCCATAAAACTCGTTAGCGCCAACTAGTGGCCGATTTCTTTCAAAATTCTTACAGACCTTATAGTTCATGAGTCGAACGTACCCAGCGAGTTTCGTTCCGATCAACATCCGTTAACCCTTTCAAATAGGTGCTTAAATTTGTTTGGCCAATGGCGGCCATGTTTTTTTGAGATATGCTAATGTCCTCATATGTGCTTGTGCCCCTTCAGACCAAGACACTGCATACCAATTTTCAAGTCGATCGAGCCAACGGTTGCCTAGTTATAGCAATTTATGTGTTTTTTCTATCTTATAGCGCCCCCAAGTGGCAGAGATGCGCAATTTTTTTGATTTTACCAAAGATTGAGCTCATACATCTGTATACCGAGTTTGGTGAAGATATCTCATTCCGTTCAAGAGTTATAGTCAAAATAGCATTTGGCTAACGATACCCTAGACGCTTTTTGGCGTACTGTTGCGCGTAAGAATCGAAATTTCAACTTTTTTTTGATAATTTCTGATATTGAGTGGACAGTGGATATTTCTGCAGTGGTTTGATTCCGATTGGTTGAAAATCCTAGGACTAGTTCGCAAAAGTAGGTTTCGGATATAGCTCGATTTTGCGAGAAAACGGTGCGTCGTAGACCCCAAAAAGGCGCCATACACTTTTGTTCGGGCTAACCCAAGGATTGCAACAATGCCATGTTTTTGAGTTTACGGGTAACGGTTTACGATTTACGGCCAAAAATGTCCAAAATTTTTGTTTTTTGCACTGTAGCGCCCCCGTTTGGCCGATTGGGGTGAGACTTTGTCAGAATGTCCCCTCGGGGAGCTCTACAATCTGGCCAAGTTTCAGCTCTCTAGGCCTTACGGTTTGGTCTGCACGATCAGTTTTAGCGGAGAAAAATAATAATAATAAAAAAAATCCTTACAATTACAATAGGGTTTCAGCACTGCGTGCTTGAACCCCTAATAATAATAAAAATCCTAACAAATACAATAGGGTTTCAGCACTGCGTGCTTGAACCCCTAATAATTAAAGCTGCAAGCAGCATTTTACCGGGGTTCAAGCACATTAAGGCCTCTGAGGTGGTCATAGCCAACCTGGATGTTTGGATGACATTTAAACACATCCAAAATGGAGAACAGGCTAACAGACAGACACACACACTGACAGCAAATGATTAGACTAATATATGTATACTCTATAAGCATATGCACACACACACACACACACACACACACACACACAAAGACACACATATACATGGACACACATTTTGTTGCAGATATAGGTATTTGAAATAAGTGATAGGTGACAATAAACTTATTGCAAGTCTTCTCTTTTTTAGAGTTTAGATGTCATTTTCAGGTTAAACTGTAATCATAATGTGGCAAAATTGTAAAAACTGATACATCTGTATGAACAAAATGGAAAACATTGATTCAGTAAGATTTAAAATGTTATAACAGTTAATTTATTAATGTTTTGGCAAGAATTCATGAAAACAGTGCTGTTCAACTTAGTTGAATGAGCCCATTAGTGGTCTTCCGCTGCCATCTAGTGGTTATAAATTGCATTTACTCAAACAACAGTGTTTTTAAACATAACTGTTATAGTGTTATTTTTTTGCCCAATCTCTCTTGAATTTTGCATGCTTGTTAAGAATGAAATTATGCATTATTTTACACAGTTTTGATCATTTGTGGGCTTTCTGTTTGTATTAATAGGCCTTTGTGTACACTATGCAAATAACATATTATAAAATCACTGGTTTATAGTGGTCCAAATGAAATTGTTCAACATGTTTTTGATAATTATTGACCTTCAGAGTCTACAGAATTGCACTTCAGTGGTTTTGTTGATTTTCAGCTTAAAGCCTTGGAATACTTTGCCAAAGTAACTTTTTAAAATAATCTTGAATATTTAATTAACAGATTTATTGACAAAATTGGTCCCAGAGGTAAAGTTTTTCAGAATGAGGAGATCTATCATATTGTCACACACCTGGACTCATTTAGTGTTTTTGCCCCAGTGACCCAGTTTCTGTCTTCCGTGATTAGTTCCCAGGTGTGTCAATTATCTTCCTCATGTGTTCCATGTCCCTGTTAATTTAATGATTCCATCCACCTGTGTTTCCCCAATTATCCTTTGTACTTAAGCCTTGTCCTTTCAGTTCTGTTTGGTCGGGTCTTCATTTGCATTTGCTACTTACGTGTGTCTACCTCTGTGCTCCATGTTGGATATCCCCTGTGTTGGATATATTAAAAGCCTTATTCCGTTTATCCTCGACTCCGTATTCCTTCAGGCAGCGTAAAACCGTGACAGAAGACCCGACCTAATAAGAGAAAATAGAAAACTGCGTGTTCTTCCCTCCGTTTTGTTTTTGTGTTTTCAAAGTCTTTTCTTTTCTTAGTGTTTCTATGGATCCCCTCTATCGTCCCGAATTCCTCATCCTTCTGCTGAAGCAGGAAGAACGCTCTCTCGAGGACCACACCAGATGGTTTCTCCTATTAGCAAATGCCACCAGCTACCCGGACGGCGCGCTCTGCACCTTCTACAACACCAGCCTGAACTCCAAATGCAGAGCGTTGTCGTCCGAAGATGGTCCTCGAGAGAATTTCGCCGCATACGTGGAGTGGACTCTGGCGAGAAATGGGTCACCTCTCACCGTCTGCCCCATAGAGGACCTCGCCAGCCCCACTCCCGACCCAGAGACCAGCCAGCCACCATCACGCCGCACGGAGCCAGAGCCCACCGCAGCCGCAGAGCCCGAGCCATCCACTGTCAGGGAACAGGATCTCGAGAGCACGACTGACCAGGTGTGTGAGCCGGCAACACCGTGCATCGTGGGAGTCCTCGTGGAGATCGAGGGCGTGGAGGAAAGCCCTGCCCACACTCCTGCGACTGAGGGTGAGCTGTATACAGTCTCTGAAAGTCATATGGAGCAAGTTCTGGATCTGATGGACTGGTCTACGGAGGTAATCCCTAATATTCCTGTTTCCCCGCTGGTTCCGTCCAGCCCTGATTCCCCTGTATACCCTCTCAGTCTCCCACTCCTACCTCCTCCAGTCATTTCCTCTGCTCCATTTCCGCTGGTTCCGCCCAGCCCTGAGTTTCCTGTTTCTCCGCTGGTTCCGCCCAGCCCTGAGTTTCCTGTGTCTCCGCTGGTTCCGCCCAGCCCTGAGTTTCCTGTTTCTCCGCTGGTTCCGCCCAGCCCTGAGTTTTCTGTTTCTCCGCTGGTTCCGTCCAGCCCTGAGTTTCCTGTGTCTCCGCTGGTTCCGCCCAGCCCTGAGTTTCCTGTTTCTCCGCTGGTTCCGCCCAGCCCTGAGTTTCCTGTGTCCCCGCTGGTTCCGCCCAGCCCTGAGTTTCCTGTTTCTCCGCTGGTTCCGCCCAGCCCTGAGTTTTCTGTTTCTCCGCTGGTTCCGTCCAGCCCTGAGTTTCCTGTGTCTCCGCTGGTTCCGCCCAGCTCTGAATCTTCTGTGTCTCCGCTGGTTCCGCCCAGCTCTAAATCTTCTGTGTCTCCGCTGGTTCCGCCCAGCTCTGAATTTTCTGTGTCTCCGCTGGTTCCGCCCAGCCATGATTTTTCTGTTTCACCACTGGTTCCACCCAGCCCTGAATCTTCTGTGTCTCCTGTATTCCCTCCCAGCCTCCCTCTCCCGCCTCCTCCCAAACCTGCTGGTCCCTCTACTCTTTCGCTGGTTCCGTCCAGTCCTGATCCTCCTGTCCTTCCTCCCATCCTTCCTCTCTGTCCTCCTCCTAGACCAGCCAGTTCCTCGCCATCCCTGCTGGTGCCAATCAGTCCCGCAGCTCACCCTCAGTCCGCGCCATCGGGGCGCGATGGTTCGCCGCTGGACTGCCAGTCTCCAGCTCCGCCTTGGCGCGTTAAGGCCCTGTCTCCGCCTCCAGCCTCCGAGCCCTGGACTCCTCCTCGGTCCTTCGACCCAGCGGCTCCGCCTTGGCTCTTAGCTCCCTCGTCTCCACCGTGGCCTGTCATCCCACCTGCTCCACCGGGCTCCCTCGTCCCTCCGGCTCCACCTTGGTCAGTCGTCGACCATCCGCCGCCTCGGGACTCCACTCCTCTGGTTCCACCTCGTCACTCCATCCCTCCGGCTCTGTCAGGCTCCTCCTTCCCTCCAGTTCCACCTCCATCCTCGGTCACTCCGGCTCCACAGCGGTCTGCCGGGACCCCGCCTCCACCTTGGTCGCCTGAGCCTTCAGCTCCACCTAGGCCCTCCGGATCCTCGTCGTCACCCTGGCTCTGCGGCTGTGCTGCTCCATCTTGGGCTCCTCACCCACCGGTGCAGTCTCCGCCTGTCGGCCCCCTGGTGTCGTCGACCCTTCCTTCACCATGGCTCCTCCCGCCGTCGACTCCACCTTGGATCTCAGTCCTGGCTGGTCTCTGGTGGACCATCTGGCTCCTCCTGCTCCTGTCTCCTCCCTGGCTCCTCCCTCCGTCGTCTCCTCCCTGGCTCCTCCTTCTGTGGTCCCTGTCTGCTGGCCCCCTCCTGGGAGTCCATCCTCCACCGGAACCTCCTCCCAAGTTCCCACCCACGCCTCCCTCTGTTGTTTCTACGGTGCGAGGACGCACCTACCGGGAGGGGGGAGTACTGTCACACACCTGGACTCATTTAGTGTTTTTGCCCCAGTGACCCAGTTTCTGTCTTCCGTGATTAGTTCCCAGGTGTGTCAATTATCTTCCTCATGTGTTCCATGTCCCTGTTAATTTAATGATTCCATCCACCTGTGTTTCCCCAATTATCCTTTGTACTTAAGCCTTGTCCTTTCAGTTCTGTTTGGTCGGGTCTTCATTTGCATTTGCTACTTACGTGTGTCTACCTCTGTGCTCCATGTTGGATATCCCCTGTGTTGGATATATTAAAAGCCTTATTCCGTTTATCCTCGACTCCGTATTCCTTCAGGCAGCGTAAAACCGTGACACATATGATATGAAGATTTAGTGTTTTTGAGTCAATATATGAGCATGTTCAAACAATTTGAGGCCATTTACCATATAAATCTTGTGTTTTGAGACCTTTTCTACTGTTATAGCGCCACCTATGGATCGATCTCCATGAAACTTTGCATGCTTGTTAAGAGTCACCTGTTACATGATTTCACCTAGTTTCATAAAGTTTTGAGTTTTCCTTTAGGTTTTATAGGCTTTGGGGTATGTTTGGCCACACCCTTTTTTCTAAATTACCCCTTTACAGCTAACCAAAGGACAAAATTCTACATTTTTTTGATAATTATTGATCTAGAGAGTCCACAGAATATTACTGCAGTGGTTTGGTTCCGATCGGGCAAAAAATCTAGGACTAGTTCGCAAAAGTAGGTTTTTAACATATTTGTGAATAACAATTGAACGATTTGATTGACAGCAATGGTTCTTGAGCCAAAGTTGTGCATTACGAGGGGATCTATCAAATGATATGCATATTGTGTTGATATGTGAAACACCACGTGATTACAGAGCCATAAAACTTGTTAGCGCCAACTAGTGGCCGATTTCTTTCAAAATTCTTACAGACCTTAAGGTTCATGAGTCGAACGTACCCAGCGAGTTTCGTTCCGATCAACATCCGTTAACCCTTTCAAATAGGTGCTTAAATTTGTTTGGCCAATGGCGGCCATGTTTTTTTGAGATATGCAAATGTCCTCATAGGTACTTGTGCCCCTTCAGACCAAGACACTGCATACCAATTTTCAAGTCGATTGAGCCAACGGTTGCCTAGTTATAGCAATTTATGTGTTTTTTCTATCTTATAGCGCCCCCAAGTGGCAGAGATGCGCAATTTTTTTGATTTGACCAAAGATTGAGCTCATACATATGTGTACCGAGTTTGGTGAAGATATCTCATTCCGTTCAAGAGTTATAGTCAAAATAGCATTTGGCTAACGTTAGCATAGACGCTTTTTGGCGTACTGTTTCGCGTAAGAATTGAAATTTCAACTTTTTTTTGATAATTATTGATAGTGAGTGTCCAGGGAATATTTCTGAAGTGGTTTGGTTCTGATTGGTTGAAAATCCTAGGACTAGTTCGCAAAAGTAGGTTTCGGATATAGCTCGATTTTGCGAGAAAACGGTGCGTCGTAGAGAAAAAAATGCAGCTGTGCACTTTTGTTCGGACTAACCCAAGGATTGCAACGATGCCTTGTTTTTGAGTCTACGGCTAACGGTTTACGATCTGCGGCCAAAAATGTCCAAAATTTTTGTTTTTTGCGCTGTAGCGCCCCCATTAGGCCGATTGGGCTGAGACTTTGATAAGTTCTCCCCAAAATGAGCTCTACGATCTGTCCAAATTTCAGCTCTCTAGGCCTTACGGTTTGGGCTGCACGTTCAGTTCTAGGGCAGAAGAATAATAATAATAATAAAAATCCTAACAATTACAAGAGGGTTTCAGCACTGCGTGCTTGAACCCCTAAAAATCCTAACAATTACAAGAGGGTTTCAGCACTGCGTGCTTGAACCCCTAAAAACAACAAAAAAAAAAAAGCTTCCAATGGGGTAAGAAAAAGAATCTACATTTAAATGGAAAACAATATTGTTTTTCTTGCCCCATTGGCAGATATTTTTCTTTGTTTTAAACAAGATTTTATGTTTCCTGAAAAAAAATATATATATTGTGGGGTTTTTTCTTAAGTCATTTTCGTTTTTAAGTTATCGTGATTTAAGAATTTTGAGATAATTGTACTTTAAGACAAAAAAAACAAAAACAAAGAAACAAACAAACAAACAAACAAGAAAATACTAAACAAGAGAACACACACACACACGCGCACACACACACACACACACACACACACACACACACACACATATATATATATATATATATATATATATATATATATATATATATATATATATATATATATATATATATATATATATATATATATATATATATTATTATTATTATTATTATTATTATTATTATTATTATTATTATTATTATTATTATTTGAGACTTTTGTTCAATATCAGCCTCTTTTCAAAGCCAGAAGACACTGTAACATAAAATATATTTTGAATATACATTTGACCCAAAAATGAAAATTATAATTTACTGTTATCAATGTAATTTCAAACATGTATAACTTTCTTTCTTCTGTGGAATATAAGAAGGTAAAATGAATTTCATTGGGATGCAAATAAAATGGGGCCCCTTTGATGTTCATTGTATAGAGTAAAAAAAAAAAAAATCAAACTATCTTATTTTATGTTCCTCAGAAGAAAGAAAGCCATACGAGTTTTGGAACAACAAGTGTGTAAGTAAACTATGACAGAATCTTCATTTCTGGACAAAATTGATCAGTAAAATGTTTAATGGCCACATTACTTTAGCAAAACTTTCCTATATCTGTTATTGTTGGTTATATACATACTGGAATAAGATCCATTACAGTTCTTCTCATGTTTTTAAATGATTGTATATGTCCTACTACCTCCTTATTTCTTCATCTTGACTGACGGAGCGACCCAATTTCATGAATACTGAATAGGCATTGTTGTTGTAAAAGTGGGCTGTTGTGTGCATTAATCTGACATTAAAAAGTTTCCCCACATATTTTCAGTAAATGGTTGTTTTGGACACGAGAAGTTTCTGGTAATGAAACCTACGTAATGTTTTGAACTTTCTATAAATCCTTCCTATAAATGAAATGTATAAAACCTCATAAAACCGCTCAGACGTCTTACAGCAGCAGTGCTACGAAAATTAAAAGCTCTTCTGTGCAACAACAGGAAATCTTCAAAATGCAGCTGGCAGAAGCAAAGAACACCCGCGCCCCACCTTGACGTGCAACACTTGCACAAATAAGAGAGGAGTTCCCTGGTGGGTACACCTGCAAAAGTGTCACCATCAGAGACCCTTGAAGATGGTTCTTAATTAACATGATGACCGTCGATCTAAGTAGCTCATCTCAAATTTCGGATTCTCCATGTTTGTCCAAAAAATCTATGAAGGATGTGGTTGTTATGAGCTGCTGCAATGTGGTGAAGGTTGTTAACAACAGGAAAAGAGAAATATCATATTAACAGAGTGTAGTGGATATGTAAATGGGTTATAAATGAGGCTAATCAATGCTTCTTTCTCTCGTTGTTTTGTCCAGTTTCCTGAATGTGGCTTTTATGGGATCTATGACAAGATCATCCTCTTCAAGCATGACACCAGCAGCAGTAACATCCTGCAGCTGGTCAAGGCTGTGTCCGACATCCAGGAGGGGGACCTAGTGGAAGTGGTTTTGTCCGGTGAGTTGATTTAGCTCAAAATGTGTTCAACCCCACCAGTTGCCTCACAGGTCTTTCTAAGTGTTCAGCATTGTCCTGTTGCATGAATTCTTCAGATATTAAAAGCAGAGAATGTGTCCTATCAGTTATATGCATAGCTTCTGCATTCTAAGTCGTGCATTCGACAATGACACACACAAACCAGGATGAAGACAAGAAAGCCGACTCTGAAAGCAAATTGGATGCTAAAAGAAAAGAGGAAGTCAATTAGAACTATAAGAAAAACAAAGGGCATGGAGTAATCAAGAGTTTGGAAACTGTGGAAATTTGACACAGAATTACAGAAGCTACACAGCAAGATGCAAAACTCTGATCAGCACTAAAAATAGAAAGGCAAGATTCTTCACAAATGTGAGCCAGTAGAGTTTTGGAACTGAGTTGATGGACCGATGAGACAAAGATGAACCTTTATCTAAATGATTGGAAAGCAAAAGTGTGGAGAAAAGAGGGAACCGCAATTGATGCTAAGCATACAACCTCATCTGTGAAGTTTGGTGAAGGTGGTGTCATGGCATGGGCATTCATGACTGTCTCTGGAACAGGACCTCTTCATTTTAATGATGACTTAATGTATGATGGCAGTAGCAGAATTAATTGAGAAGGGTACAAAATCATCTTAGCTACCAATATTCAAGAAAATGGCACCAAACTCATTAGAAAGCACTTCATATTGGATCAGCACAATGATCCAAACACCCTGCCAGTTCAGTCAAGGACTTTATCAGGGCAAAGAAATGTAAAATCTTAGATTGCCTAAATCAATCTCCATATTTAAATTCCATTGAACATTAATTTCACCAGCTGAAGAAGAGACTAAATACAGAAACTCCCCTAAACAATCAACAGTTGGAGTTGGCTGCATTAAAGGCTGGGTAAAAGCATATCAAAGCATAAGACCAAGAGTCTGGTGATGTCTATGAGTTGCAGACTCACTGCTCTGATTGCGTGCAAGGGATCTTCCACTTAATATTAGCTTTTAATCTTTTACATCTGCCTTAAATTCAACTGTTCCAATACTTATGCTCACATCAAATAGTGGGATGAACTCTGAAAGTGGTTTTACCTTTTTATTTGGTAAAACATGTCTGTGTTGAAAGACCTAATAATAAAATGTGACATTCTGTAGTTTTGTTGCATATTCATCTTTTAATCATATTTGCAAATGTCTTGACTCCACAGCAGAGAAAGCTATTTTGTCTTTACTGTTCCAGTACTAATGGAGGGCACTGTGTCTAAAATGTCAAAAACACAAAATAAACGAACGAAACCTTAATGAGTGAAAAATGAAACTGATATTTAATCTGTATGATATAAATAATACTAAAATATCACCATTATAAGTCTGGGAAAATGATAATTTCCCCAAATTTGTCCTCATTTAATTTGATTTTTTTTTAATGAAATTTGACCAGAGTCAGATATAAATAGATTTAGTTTTGGGGAAATTTACCCATAATACATAGAGATTTCCAAGATAGCACTGGAACATAAATCCACATTTTATATTCAGAATCAGAATCAGAATCAGAATGAGCTTTATTGCCAGGTATGTACACATACGAGGAATTTGTTTTCGTGACAGAAGCTCCGCAGTACAACAGAATGACAGCGACAGAACATAAAACACATAATAAAAGAATAAAAAATACAAGTAAGTAGATAGTGAATAACAATATACAAATGACAATTGTAGGCAAGTATATTACAAAATGAAGTTATGTATGTACATATATATTGTGTGCAAAATTTAAGTGTATACTAAGTATGTGTGTTAGATAAATAAAGTGTGTGTGTATATAAATATAAAGTGTAGTGTGTTCGCCGTTATTATAAGCTGTTCATAAGATGGATTGCCTGAGGGAAGAAACTGGTCCTGTGTCTGGTCGTTCTAGTGCTCAGTGCTCTGTAGCGTCGACCAGACGGCAACAGTTCAAAGAGGGAGTGTGCTGGATGTGAGGGGTCCAGAGTGATTTTGACAGCCCTTTTTCTCACTCTGGATAAGTACAGTTCTTGAATAGATGGGAGGGTTGAACCGATGATTCGCTCAGCAGTCCGGACTACCCTCTGTAGTCTTCTGAGGTCAGATTTAGAAGCTGAGCTGAACCAGACAGTTACTGAAGTGCAGAGGATGGATTCAATGATGGTGGAGTAGAACTGTTTCAGCAGCTCCTGTGGCAGGTTAAACTTCCTCAGCTGGCGAAGAAAGTACAACCTCTGCTGGGCCTTTTTCACAATGGAGTCAATGTGAATGTCCCACTTCAGGTCCTGAGAGATAGTGGTGCCCAGGAACCTGAATGACTCCACTGCAGTCACAGGGCTGTTCATGATGGTGAGTGGGGAGAGTGCAGGGGTGTTTCTCCTGAAGTCCACGATCATCTCCACTGTTTTGAGGGTGTTAAGCTCCAGGTTGTTGAGACTGCACCAGACAGCCAGCTCTTTTACCTCCTGTCTGTAAGCAGACTCGTCACCGTCCTGAATGAGGCCGATGAGTGTGGTGTCATCTGCAAACTTCAGGAGCTTGACAGAGAGGTCCTTAGATGTGCAATCATTAGTGTACAGGGAGAAGAGCAGTGGGGAGAGAACGCACCCCTGGGGAGCTCCGGTGCTGATTGTACGGGTGCTGGATGTGTATTTTCCCAGCCTCACTAGCTGCTGCCTGTCTGTCAGGAAGCTGTTGATCCACTGACAGACTGAGGTGGGCACGGAGAGCTGATTTAGTTTGGGCAGGAGGAGGTTTGGGATGATCGTGTTGAAGGCCGAGCTGAAGTCCACAAACAGGATCCTCACATAAGTCCCCGGTCTGTCTAGGTGTTGCAGAACATAATGCAGTCCAATGTTTACTGCATCGTCCACAGACCTGTTTGCTCTGTAGGCAAACTGAAGAGGATCCAGCAAGGGCCCAGTGATGTCCTTCAGGTGGCCCAGCACCAGTTTTTCAAATGACTTCATGACTACAGACGTTAGAGCCACAGGCCTGTAGTCATTTAGTCCTGTAATTTTGGGTTTCTTAGGGATGGGGATGATGGTGGAGCGTTTGAGGCATGAAGGGACTTCGCACAGCTCCAGCGATCTGTTGAAGATCTGTGTGAAGATGGGGGCCAGCTGGTCAGCACAGGATTTCAGACAGGCTGGTGTAACACAATCTGGGCCTGGTGCTTTTTTCCTTTTCTGCTTCCGGAAGACCTGGCGCACCGCATCCTCGCTCATCTGAATTGCAGGTGTGGGGGAGAGGGGGGACGCAGGAGGTGTGAATGGTGAGAGTGCTTGATTGGAGAGGTGTTCAGGATGGGTTGCAGGAGCTGTTAATGGTGTGAACGGTAGTTTGGAGAGGCATTCAGGGCTGGTTGCAGGAGTTGTGAAGGGTGTGAATGGTTGTGTGGGGAGGCGTTCAGGGCAGGTGATGGGTGTTCTTTCAAACCTGCAGTAAAACTCGTTCAGATCGTCTGCCAGTCGTTGATTCTCTACAGTGCTGGGGGGTGGTGTCTTGTAATTGGTGATCTTCTTTAGACTTTTCCACACTGATGCAGAGTCGTTGGAAGTGAACTGAGTCCTTATTTTTTCAGAATAATTCCTCTTTGCTACTTTGATCTCCTTTTCCAATGTGTATTTAGCCTGTTTATACAAGACATTGTCCCCCTTCACGTAAGCATCTTCTTTGGCCTGACGGAGCTGTCTGAGTTTTGCAGTGAACCACGGTTTGTCATTATTGTAAATTAGTTGAGTCTTTGTAGGAATACACATATCCTCACAGAAACTGATATATGATGTTACGGTCTCTGTGAGTTCATCCAGATCGGTGGTAGCAGCTTCAAAAACACTCCAATCAGTGAGGTCAAAACAAGATTGTAAATCCTGCTCTGCTTCATTAGTCCATCTTTTTACAGTCCTTGATACAGGTTTAGCTGATTTTAGTTTCTGCCTGTAGGACGGTATAAGATGAACCAGAAGGTGATCAGAACGTCCCAAAGCTGCTCGTGGAACAGAGTGAAATGCATCCTTTATTGTGGTGTAACAGTGATCCAATATATTACTGTCTCTTGTGGGACAAGTAACATGCTGTCTGTATTTTGGCAGTTCACGGGACAGATTGGCTTTATTAAAGTCCCCGAGAATGATTAAAACAGAGTCCGGGTGTTGTTGTTCTGTCTCTGTGATCTGATCAGCGAGTTTCTGTAAAGCTGAGCTCACATGCGCTTGGGGATGGATGTAAACACTGACCAGAATGAACGAGTGAAACTCCCGCGGCGAATAGAACGGCTTGCAGTTAATGAAGAGTGTTTCGAGATTTGAGCAGCACGTCTTCTTTAACACAGTTACATCTGTACACCACCGTTCATTGATGTAAAAGCATGTCCCGCCACCACGCGATTTCCCCGTTGATTCTGTGTCACGATCCGCTCTAAACAGCTGAAATCCCGGCAGATGGAGCGCGCTGTCCGGTATGGTGTCATTCAGCCAGGTTTCCGTGAAACACAGAGCAGCAGAGTGTGTGAAATCCTTATTTGTCCGAGAAAGCAGAAGGAGTTCGTCCGTTTTGTTGGGTAGAGAGCGGAGATTTGCCAGATGGATGCTAGGCAACGGCGTTCGAAATCCGCGCTTCCTGAGTCTGACGAGCGCTCCCGCTCGCTTCCCCCGTCTGCGCGTCCTGAAGCGCTTGATCAGCGCCGCCGCTCCTCCGATAACAACGTTCAGTAAAACGTCTGAATAATTGAAATCCGGTAAAATATCCTGTGGTGTGTTCTGCCGAATGTTCAGCAGTTCTTCCCTGGTGAAACTGATGGCAGGAATATAACTAAAGACAGGACAAACTAACAAAAACACAAAAACATATGCGGAGCTCGTCACGGAGGCAGCCATCCTGTATCGGCGCCAGACGCAGTACAATAAGTCAATTATTGTATTGACTTATTGAAGCACTGAAGTGATATAAATCAACAGTATATGACACAAAAATAATTTTCTGAAAGATGACACACTTTTTAAAATATTAAAATGCTATAATGTCAATAACTAACTAACTCTCATTTGGTGAATTTTAACATTTCCATGTGAATTTGCAAAATTTGCAAAACAACAGACCAGAAAGTACAGTAAAAGTACGCTTTGTAGTAGAAAAATTACAGTAAAAGTTAACAGAGCCCTTTAAGCCTTATATATATATATATATATATATATATATATATATATATATATATATATATATATATATGTATGTATGTATTGTTCAATTAAAAAAAGAAAACAGATATGTTGAAAATGGAGTTTTCAAACTTTTAAATAATGCAAATACAACTCTATTGACCATATTGGTGTATTGTGTTGTGTTTCCTTTAATTTATCAATATATTTGGTCATAAAATGTCTAATTTACCTCCATAAAACCTGCAGAAATTCTAAACAGGGTTTGAATGACATTTGAGCAGTTAGCACTGATGTCTCCTTTTTGTGATTTTGCTTTGTATTCTGCAGCTGCTGCTACATCCGAGGACTTCCAGATTCGTCCTCATGCATTAAACGTGCACTCGTATCGCGCACCGGCCTTCTGCGATCACTGCGGCGAGATGCTTTTCGGCCTGGTGCGTCAAGGACTCAAATGCGATGGTGGGGACTCCATCTTTCTCAATTTATATTCCTTATACTGCACTTGTTTTCATTCAATCATAGCTAGAGTTGTTGTGAGTTTTCATGCAACTACGTTTATTTTCCATGTCCCAGCTATCCCCATCTATGTGTTTCAACTTTTTGCCATTTCACTATCCCCCCCTGCAGGTTGTGGACTGAATTACCACAAGCGCTGTGCTTTTAGCATTCCTAATAACTGCAGCGGGGCGAGGAAGCGGCGGCTGTCCACCACGTCCCTCACCAGCAGTCAGTCTCTGCGTCTGTCCACCGCAGAGTCCCTCAGTAGTCTCAACAGCAGTGTGACATCTGAAGACGCCAGTCTCATCCGATCGCACACCCAGATGGTACAGCACACATTTAATTCCATGTTTAACATATTTGAATTGAGAAACATACTGTATGTTCCTCAGTAAAACCAACAGCTTTCGAGGGGGCCGATTAAAAAGTGAATACATGTAAAAATTGTACATCTTGATTTTGAATTGTAAATACTGTAACAAATGTATTGCTCATTTACTTAATATTATTAAATTCATTACTTAATGTAACTTAACTAATAAACCTTATCGTAACTATATTTTATAATAATGTACATAGATTTTTACTGTAACTTTAACATAATGGAATATTAATGTTTAATAAAAAAAATATCATATCATATAAAGATGTTGATTTGTCTCCAGCCCCGTACCCCTAGTGAGGCCAGGCGCTTTTACACCGGGCGACCCGTCCAGCTGGACAAGATCCTCATGACTAAAGTGAAGGTCCCGCACACATTCGCCGTCCACTCGTACACGCGTCCCACCGTGTGCCAGTACTGCAAGAGACTGCTGAGAGGACTCTTCCGCCAGGGACTCCAGTGCAAAGGTCTGACAATCCTGCTCAAGAATCCGTCCTGATTTATAGATTAGTACTAGGAAATTTTATTCATTCATGTTGTATCAGTGAATTCCACATTTACCTGCATAAGGGAATGACAAGGTAATCGGATTGAGTATGTTGGAATGTTCGGCTGACTGGACATTTTATAGTCAAGTAAATAAATGCATGGACAAAATATTGATTAGAGTTTAAATTAAATATTGAGTTGGGATTATGTAATTATGTTGTTAATTATTTGTGAATCTCACTTTTACAATAACAGTAAAATTACACTTAATATGTACAGTTTTTTAATATTGAAAGTTTAATAATATTGAGAAACGTAAATTATAAGTTGAAAATTCAGCTTTGTAATTTCACTTGTAATTGTTTTAATTGATAATTTTACTGTTTTTACAAATTTTACAAATAAATGCAGCGTTAATAAACATAAGATACTTTTAAGAGCATAAACGACTTTAAAGACTTACAAAAGCATAAAAAAAAGATTTTGAACAGTAATGTTGTTCGTAATGTAGAAAATAATTCTAGCAGCAAGACAAACATTAATAATAATCCAATAGAAAGTTACAATTATTAATTATTCAAAATAAGTGACCATTTTCTGTAGTCAAGTAGCGACTTATATGTATTCTACATGCTTATCAATTTACCTTAAAGTTTTATATTAAAACCTATAATAATTTATACAATATTATTATACTAATATTTATATTTGATATCATTTTTAATATGTGATTTTATGACACTTGTTGTTTTTCTTTTTTAAGACTGCAAGTTCAACTGCCACAAGCGATGTGCATACAAGGTCCCAAACGACTGCTTAGGGGAGTCTCTTGGTAATGAGTGTGAGAGAAACATTGTTGACATGATGGACATTAACACATTTGGAATATTTGCACTGTGTTTTCTGCTTCTGTGAACATGTCATTATTGTCCGTCACATCACGGTGCTTGAGTGTGAATTTTTTACTTCTTTCCCATGCGTCTGCCTCTCAGACATATTAAGTCCAAGCACAGACGTGGAGGTGCCGATGGACTACAGTAATGAGTATTCTGACACTGATAAGTCATCTCTGATGGATGACTCAGATGAGGCCTGCAGTATCCCCGGGTCTTTCTCCCCAGACAGCAACCAGCATGGAGCCAGTGGAGACCAAAGGTAGTGAGACAGCAAGATTTCAGACACAGAAAAAATGAAGGCAGGGTCACCGTAATTGGAAATGGGAAATAATAATAATAATAATAATAATAATAATAGAGGTTTATGCAACTCGGACTCATTTGGAAATGGCTTTATGGCTTTTCATGACATGGTAAACTTGCTTGGTAGCAAACCTGGTAGAGTTTAGAACTTGCGATATGGAGCACTCTGGTATGAATCTGGTGAAAAAAGAGATACAACAATCAACAAAAGAGATAAAAGCCTTGCATAGGGAAGCTAGAATGGCATGTTTGCTTCAGCAAATGTGTTTTTATCTTATATTTGCTTTTGTTAATACTATAAATTATGTTAGGGCTGCTTTTAAAAAAACCCCGCTGTTTATGCGATTCAGTGCCACTCACCAGACATTTCATTTCTGAAATACCGTGATATGTTCAAAAAGCAACGTAATAACTAAGAAAATTAAACGCACTATTTAGCATTACTCACAGCACATTTTACCCAAGACTGCTATGAAACATCCTACAAGAAGCATAATGTTATTTTGCAACTATTTTGTACCCATAGGCATGTTCTTTTTATGACACTGTGCTGTATATAAACCCGCCTCTGCAATGGACAAAAAGAGAAATCACTTGATGAGTACTTACTGTGGACATGTCATCTGAAAAGTCCAGTGCGATATGTATATTTGGATTAACTATTTCAGATTTTGAGTCATGAGTCATGTATTTCCAGTGAGCTTGGGATGGTTTTATTGCTTATCATATACATCAAAATTACAAATGCACAAGCCCTTCACATCAAGTGTGAAAATTCAATTTACGACCATGCATTCACATATTACAGGTCAGTTTGTCTTTGCAAAAAAAGAAAAAAGAAAACACTGACCGATAAAATATTAGCTTTTCACAAACTAATCACAATTCATGTTGTTTTGGTGCATCTTTCATTGTACGAGTAGCTTTTATTCAGCATACAGTTGCCTGCATACCTCTATGTCTGCAACACACCTGGATTCTCCTATAAGATCTCATGATTTATGGTGTGTGTGTGTGTGTGTGTGTGTGATATTTCCCCAGTGCTAATATTCCTCTGATGAGAGTAGTGCAGTCGATCAGGCAGACCACACGTCGCTCTAGCACAGCCATCAAGGAGGGCTGGATGGTGCACTACAGTAACAAGGACACACTGGTACTTCCTCTGACCTGAAAGAATTTACCCACAAATGAATATTCTGACCTCATTTGCTAACTCTCATGTCGTTTCAAACCTAAATGACTTTTTTCCTTTGGAACTGAAGTGGGGATCCTTTGAAGAGCATCTTACATTTACTAATAAATCTTCCAAACGGCTTTAGGATACTTAGATTACTTCAAAAGACCACCAAATCAATTTAAAATGTATTAAATTCTTCAATATTTAGTTTATTTTCATTTAGTTTCATTGATAAAATATTTTAATATGATATATATAAAAAACACACACACACACACACACACACGCACACACACACACAGAGAGAGTGTGTAGCTATATATATGCAATACTGTATTATTTTATGACATTTAACTGGCATTTTTAAAGATATCTACTTAAATTTTTATTTTTAAATTGATAATTAATTACCTATTTACTTAAAGTGACACTTGTCATATGTTTATCTATTTGCAAACCCCTATTGACAATGACCTTATTTTAATATGTTATGTATTTAATAATTTAATATCTACATATTTATTTAATGGTTATTTAATAGTAATACAGTGCAGTCGTCGTATGGACCACTTTAATGTATTTATTTATTCATTTAATCATTTAGGTGCCGTGAGTCTTAAAACACTCAGTTTCATTATATGGAAAATAGTGATAAGGATTTTCTTCAAAAGAATTGTTTTCTACAGAATTTGAATGATATAAGGATAAATCATGAGTAAATTAAGTCATTTATTTATTTATTTGCGTGAACTATTCTTTTAACACAGCCATAGTTTTCTGTCTAGTCTTTACACTATCCTTACCTCACTTTCAAACACCTTATTGATATTTCTTAATGTGTTCTGCATCAATCTGCACACTTGCACTATAATATCAGCAACTCTTCAGCTTTTAAATCACAGGCTATTCTGAGCTTCCCCTGCAGGAGCGGGTATTGATTTGTAGGAATGAATAGCGGTAAATGTCACTCATAGTATTTCTACAAAGAATGGGGGAAAATTGGCTGAAGCATTTTCTGAACATTGATATATTGACCTGTTCTCGGCCTCCTGTAAAACTTCAGATTTTCTGTGCAGCTTTTTACTCTGCTTTAACCTTTTCTTTCTAACTTTCCTCTTGGTTTTTCTCTTGCGTCCTCTTCTTCTCTTCAGCTCTGTTTGCCCTTCACTTTCTTCCTCCTGTCTGTTGGGGTCAATCTGACCCCAGCACCAACTCCTTGTTGAGTTATGACCTCTGACCTCTCACCCCACCCTCCAACAGAGGAAGAAACACTACTGGCGCCTGGACTGCAAATGCATCATCCTATTTCAAAATGACACCACCAACAAATACTACAAGGTAGAATCTCTCTTTCTTTTGTGTTTTAATGATTGTGTTTGTTATGAAAGCATGTTTCCCCCAATGCATGAAAAAAAGAAGGTAATTATAACCTTTTATCTGACAATTCAGACTTTTATTCTCTCAATTCCGTTTATATCTCACAATTACGACTTTTTCTTGCAGTTCCGAGAATTGCAAGATATGAATTCAGAATTGTGAGATATATATATATATATATATATATATATATATATATATATATATATATATATATATATATATATATATATTATTCCATGTTGGAAACAGAAAAACAATTCTGAGGATGTAAACTTGGAATTGCAAGAACAAACGGTAGAATTCTCATTTTATATCTCATAATTCGGAGTTAATGACTTGCAATTCTGAATTTTTTCGTGCAATTTTGAGAAATGAATTTACACAAATTTTTTTTATTCCATGGTGTAAAAGAAATTCGGAAACTTGGAATTTTAAAAGGATAAAAGTTTGTCTTTCAGTTCTGAGTTTATATCTTGCAACTCTTGATTCTTTTGTCACAATTGCAAAAGGCAAAATTATGAGATTTTGACTTTTTCTCAGAATTGTAAAAAGAAAAGTCAAAGTCATGGCATATAAACAGTACAATTGTGACTTTTTCTCAGAACTTCAAGAAAAAAAGTAATAATTGAGAAATTTACACTCAGAATTCTAACTTTTCTTCTCGCAGTTCAGAGTTTATATCTCGCAATTCTGTTTTTTGTTTCTGCCACAGAATTAAAAAAATAAATAAATAAATAAAAAGGTACCTTTTAAAAAGACTAGCTTCCCACCATTTCTAGATATTGTGAGCTAAACTGCACATGAAAAAGGAGTTAATGAGTGTGTGGACATGCCACATTACATTATGCATTATGTGTTCACAGCGACAGATGAAGCATGAATATTCTGTGTTCATGAAATAATGCATTATGAATGCTTTTCACAAGCTAGTTGGCCATTGGGGTGACATCACATGTAGAATTACCTGGTTTGATGTATAATCAGTTATTATCTCAACTCACACTGGCATTAACCCAGACCCCGCTTTTAAATTAACCTTGGCACCTATTGTCTGCATGACTGAGGGTCTAATTTGTCCTTTTGCCCGCCTCCACAGGAGATCCCGCTCTCAGAAATCCTTGAGGTCCGCCCGGCAGGGGATTTCTCTCTCGTCCCTCCTGGCACAAGTCCCCACTGCTTTGAGATCATGACGGGAACCATGATCTACTTTGTTGGTGAAGACCCCAACACCACCCCGTCCCTGTCATCCAGTGTGTCTGGTGTGCCTATCTCCATCAGCCCCAGCAGTGTTGCGCCCAATAGTGGGGTGGGACGAGAGTTCGCCAAGGGATGGGAGACTGCTATACGTCAAGCCCTCATGCCAGTCATCTTCCAAGACAACCCTCCAGCAGAAGGTCACACTCCTCACCGTAAGTGAGAGTAATTCTGGAAGAAAAGTGTGATTCTGCATACATAAGCATAATCATTTAATAATAACAAATCATTTGTTTATGTGTAGAATTTAGTTAGACATGATGATGCTACGATATGATATGATGATGTCATTTTCTTAATTTGGACTATTAAAAAATACATGAATGAATTTCATTGTATAATGTGTGTGTATATATATATATATATATATATATATATATATATATATATATATATATATATATATATATATATATATTAGGGATGCACGATAATATCGGCACAATATCGGTATCGGCCGATAAAAGCTTAAAATGACCATTATCGGTATCGGCCGATATGAATATTTCTGCCGATGAGCCAAACCGATATTCTCCAAGTGAAATAATTGACCTGTTTTTCAGATGTGAATGTCTGTCTACATTTGTAAAATAATAAATTTATGGTAGAATCAGTACAGAAGAGATACATGGATTTCTCTTCAGTAAAATTAAAGTTTAAATATATCAGTATATATTTGTATATATATCGATATCGGTATCGGCATCGGCCAAAATTATTTTGAAAATATCGGCATATCGAATATCGGGCAAAATCCAATATCGTGCATCCCTAATATATATATATATATATATATACACACACAAACACACAGTATATATACAGTATAAATTTTAATTTTTACAACTTTTTTATAAATAGATAGTTCATATCAGCCAGTTTCATATCAACATAAAGAAGTTATTTCATAATTATTATATATTATATACTATTAGTAGTTATTATAATTTTAAAATCCGTATTTGTCATTGACCTTTATACAGTATGAGTATAACACTAAGATTATGAAGTGTGACTAATATGGTTATGAATCTGATTCATTTTCAGGGCAGGCATCAGTAAGCATCTCAGTGTCTAACAGTCAGATTCAGGAGAACGTGGTGAGTAAACTTTAAAGATGCCATGCATCACATAGTCTGTTATATTATAATGAGTAAGATCATAATAAACAATGATGATGTACCCAACAGGACATTGGAATGGTGTACCAAATCTTTGCGGATGAGGTTCTGGGCTCTGGACAATTTGGTGTGGTTTATGGAGGTATGTCTATGACTGAAAACCAAGTTTCTAAACATTTGCCAGAGCATTGCTATGGGGTTGCTAAGGTGTTCTTGGTGGTTGCCAGGCTGTTCTGGATGGTTGTTAGGTGTTTTTTAACTGGACCATGTAAACAGAGTAAATGCACCCTTAAAATGTTATGATACTAGATTGAAGTCCAATTTGGGACAAGTTACACTCTTAAAAATAAAGGTTCTTATTGGCATTGATGAAAAACTTTAACATCCATGCAATCTTTAGGGAAAATTATATTTTTTATAAGAATGCAAATATTATCTGAATGATATTGGAATTGGCCGATAATGGCTTAAAATGTGACTATAAGGATTGGCCCGTTATGATAAATTATGCCAATATGCCTTTCTTTTAAGATGAATAACTCACATGTGATCAGGGTTTGCTAGCGATAAGATCATCAAATCATGAGTATGCGGTGATTTAAAGGTCAGAAGTCGCAAAGGTCACAAATATTGCACTTGTAAATGAATCACTTACTGTATATATAGGCTATACAGATTTATTCATTAATATATATATATATATATATATATATATATATATATATATATATATATATATATATATATATATACATGAAATTAAATTCAATGAGCTTTAAAAAAAATTAGACAAAATTATTTTTTTTACTACTCTTTTACTTTTTGCTTTTTAAATCTTCAAATAATTTAAATGTTTCCACATCTGAGAAATGAATGCAGTGATTGATTTGCAGTTTCCAGTGTTCTCTCATTGTAAAATTATTGCTAATTTAATAAAAATAAAAATTGCCAAAAAAAAATAAAAAATCACTACAATGAACAATTTTACTTGTAATCTTTGCACAGAAGAGACTTCATGTCATTTCCAAATAAAAGGACATTTATCGGTATTGGAATCATCTATCAGCCAGGATGAGTTGAAAAATATCGGCATATCAGATATCGGCAAAATCCTATATTGTGCATCCCTTTTAGATTAAAATGTTCATGTTTTTGGAGGAACCAAAAATGGTTCTTCTATGGCATCACTGCAAAAATCCACTTTTTAATCTTATAATTAATGTTTTTTGTTTGTTTGTTTAGTTTAAACAATAAAAACGGAATTCGTATTCATAACCCTTGTCATAAGTATATGCAATAGCAAACAACACTAATGATATGCAAGAATGGACATTTGCAAATGATCTCACATATACAATCATTTCCTCAACCCTCACAGGAAAACACAGGAAAACTGGCCGGGATGTAGCCGTGAAGGTGATCGACAAGCTCCGGTTCCCCACCAAGCAGGAGAGCCAGCTGAGGAATGAAGTGGCCATATTGCAGGTGACCAGCAGGGAGCGATAGAGAATCAATGATTCATGTGTGGCTAATGAATGCCATTGTACTGACCGAACGATAATGAACACATGTAACACAATTAAACCGGCTCTGTGCCTGCTGATTGTGAGGACACCTAACATAAGGTCATGAATGCCAATAAGCAACAACGTGACTTACCCACCCACATTTCTTTATCCTGTCCTTTCATCCTCTCTCAGAGCCTGCGACACTTGGGTATAGTGAACCTCGAATGCATGTTTGAGACACCAGAGAAGGTGTTTGTGGTGATGGAGAAACTTCATGGTGACATGCTCGAGATGATCCTGTCTAGTGAGAAAGGAAGACTTCCTGAGCGACTCACCAAGTTCCTGATCACGCAGGTCAGCGCTGCGTTTAGAGCTTAAAACTGGCTTCTCAGAGTTTAAAGGCTGTTTGCACCATAGACATACGGTTATCACAGTCCTTCTAAAGGCCAGTTCACACCAATAGGGATAGCTATAATCGCCATTAACTACAACTATAATGATAATTATATACATATCCTGTTAAGTATTATAGCCGCATGCAACATTTTTGCATTTTTTCATCTGCTGCTTTAAAGGGGTCATGAACTACCTTTTTTGTTATTTCATACTGTTCTCTGAGATCCACTTATGCAATCAAGGGTTTTTTAATCAAAACAATTAGAAGATTTTGAATTAATAAACTATTTTCTGTCCTGTTTTGAACTCCAAAATAATATTTAATGTAAGTAACGGTATATGAATATTCAATTCACTGTTATTGTAAAGTGTGGCAGATAACTATATTAGCATTGTGTTGTGTTTGTCATTAGCAAACGGCAGTTTTGACATTTGTTTTATTTATTTATTCTAAAGAATGTCGTTTTGTCTTCAAGCGCTTTAAAAAGCCAGGTAGATTCTGATTAGCTGACTATATATATATATATATATATATATATATATATATATATATATATAGTAATCATTGTTGGTGTGAAAGGGCCTTTACAGACATTATTTTGAATCGGTATCTTCTCTTTCACTCCCTCTCTAGATTTTGGCTGCTCTGAGACACCTTCACTTCAAAAACATAGTGCACTGTGACCTCAAGCCTGAGAATGTGCTGTTAGCATCAGCTGATCCTTTCCCACAGGTCAGAAATTTCCCCCAAATCACAACTTGAACACATCCTGATATAGAGGCATGGATGGGAAACCAATTACTGCTTTTTTTTCTATTGCATAATGCAAGGTCATACTTCTCCTTTTTCCACTTGGTTGACTCTTAACACTTCTTCCCACCCCCGCGGGATGTTCACAGGTGAAACTTTGTGACTTTGGTTTTGCTCGCATCATCGGAGAGAAGTCTTTCCGCCGCTCGGTTGTCGGCACGCCAGCTTATTTGGCCCCCGAAGTCCTGCTGAACCAGGGTTACAATCGCTCTCTGGACATGTGGTCTGTAGGTGTGATCATGTATGTTAGTCTGAGTGGAACGTTCCCTTTCAACGAGGATGAAGACATCAATGATCAGATCCACAACGCCGCCTTCATGTACCCACCCAACCCATGGAAACAGATCTCTCCTGAAGGTAACACAGTCAAATGACACCGAATTAAAGTCGCTGATGTACAATAAAATGTCAGATTAAATTGAGATTAGTAGTATATGAAAAGTTAAAAGAGCTGAATAGAGAACACTTTGTGTGGCTCTTCCTGGACATTTACTTCATAATAACAAAAGGAAATCCGATGCATTAAAAGCAGGCTGGTCGTTGAGTCGCTCCATCCACCTTTGATTTTCTGTCTCCTGCTGTAAATCCTTTAGCTTCAATCAATGCAGATTTTGTTTGTGTGATCTCTCCGTTTCTCCATAGCTATCGACCTCATCAATAACCTGCTGCAAGTGAAGATGAGAAAACGCTACAGTGTAGACAAGAGTCTCAGCCATACCTATCTACAGGTAACGCTAATATCAGGCTCATGCTATTAATGGCTCTTTCCATTATTAGGGTCCCACATGTGGCAAAAATATATATATATATATATATATATATATATATATATATATATATATATATATATATATATATATATATGTGTGTGTGTGTGTGTGTGTGTAGGTGTATGATGGTGAGTGTGCATTATAATAATTTAAACTTCTATTACTATTAAACATATCATTTTTGAATTAAATGAGACCGAGGCAAGAAAGATCATCTAGATAATCTAAGGATAAGGTTATTATATTAAAATGAAGAAAAAAAAATGAAATAGGTCTGTAATTACATTAAAAGCTCTACATGAGAGAAGAAAAAAGGACAAATGTGGAAAAACAACCCCTGAGATGACAAATGTAAAAGAGAGTTTTATGTTTGACAAGCAAATTACATTAAGGGCAAATAAGCTCCTTAAGTGAAGCGCTTTTAGACACCGCAAACAAAATCTGAATCATCATTAGCTGTGGCGTCCTTCTGTCTCTATCATCTCCTTACTTGCTCTGTCTCCCCCACCACCCTTGTCTGCTCTTTCAGGATTACCAGGCCTGGTTGGACCTCCGAGCGCTGGAGTCAAAGCTCGGGGAGCGCTACATAACCCACGAGAGCGATGACAGCCGCTGGCAGCAGTACGCTCGTGACCACACGCTGCCCTACCCTGCTCACCTGGTGCCCCCGCCACCTGCGTCCGACGACGACGAGCTGGAGGGTGCAGAGGACGCGGACATGCAGGGGCTGACAGAGCGTGTTAGCATCCTTTGAAGAAGAAACTGAGGCAGGGGACGAGAGGAATGAAGAGTACCTGCCCAAGTCTAGCGATTTTTAGTGCACCACAAGCATAGGATGGAGGTAGTCCTCTGTATAAAGAAAAAAAGAATAAAAAAAGAGTAGCTTTGGGTGTCTTTGGCAGGCCGTCTGAACTCTGACCTCCTTGGACCGCCAGGACTGCTGCAGATTTGTTTCTGGGATGAAGACTGGGAAGAACTATCATGGATTCTAATATGTAAACACGAAGTCAAACGGTTCACTGTAGGCATGTGCAAAACATATTTTTTTCGAAATGGGCTGGTTTTGGGTTTGTCTCCCCCAGCTAGACGTCTTTCTTAAGGTACGGTCACATTTACCAGTACTCTGCGTATTTTCACAGGCAAAACCCAGTCAGTTCAATGGAAATACGTGCTCTCTTTAATTTAATGTCTGGACCAAATATTTCCTTATTTAGATTTCGCAATTGGTTCAGGTCGGTCACACGCATTCGCCACATTTACCAACAGAAAGCGGCTTGGTTTGAAAGTGAATTCTGTGTGAATGGAGCTTCATAAATTGCTTAAATATTGACGATAGGCTTTCCCCCCATGAAATTTAAGTAATGTGACCGTAACTTTAGGGGACAAAATAGAAGAGAACCTTCCAAAAGGTTTCGAGAAATGGTCTTAAAATGTTGCATATTTGCAGCGTCTTAAAAACTCACAGAACATTCAAAAAACAGTGCAAGATATGACACAATGGCCAGGAACGTTCTTCTGAGTGTGTCTTTCCTGACAATGGTGCTTTGACAGTGATGAATAAACTATGTTTTACGAGTTTTAATGGTTAAAACCGTCTAAAGGAATGGCCGAAATCCAGTCATTTCAATATGCAATCAAGAGTTTGGTGCGAAGTTGTTCCTCGAGAAGATTGCATTCATGTTCGTGTGAATTTGCCGCATTGATCAACCGAAAGTTGGAAACGTCTTCTGTGTGAACAGTGCTTCGTGCATGCACAATAGACCTTTTTAGCCCACAAAATGTTACCCAAATTTCACCAGTGTGACCCATCCCTAGTTTGTTGTTCACAACAGATTGACGCCAACAAGCTGATTGATAATCTCCAGGTCACCAGAAATGTATTAGTCATGATACAGATGGAAAGTTTAAAAAAAAAAAAGTATCTATTAAGCTGGACTTTTTTTCTTTGTTTGTGCTTCGTAGTGACACCACCTTTAGTTTCAGATCCACTTTTTTACGTATTACTGAGAATCTTTGTGCGAAATAACCTGGAAGACATCCAAGAGTCTGGTGTTTTCCAGTATCATCATCGGTTTTCCCTCCATTGGGGAAGACGGCTTCACTTTTGAGAATGGATGTTATCTCATGAAGACTAATATGCAGGCTGCCCCTCGGCCTTATCATCATACAAAATGAGTGCACAAAGACTTCCAAGACTGTTCTGAGATCAGCCCGCTGTTAGCAACCGGCTGATCTTTGCTAGCACTAGCTGTACTGGACGTGTCTTCTTATTCCTAACTGACCCTAGACCTGAGCATTAGGCTGCATGTCACTGAGAATTAGGTTTGCTTGAAACTTATTGCTATGAAGGACTGTTTTGTACACATGTAACCTTAGAAATCCTGATGTAGTTTGTGGAAGGTGATGTTGGAGCATTTCCAACAGGTATAATAAACATGGTGATGCATAAATCGGTTGAAATGAATCTTCTTGAGTCGTGAGGTTTGAGTCAAGTTGATTTTTTTTTCTTTTTCATCCTCTTTTCCTGATCGATTCTCTAGCAGAGAGAATGAAAAAACATAGAAATACACAGAGAACTTGTTCCAGGTACAATACGGCTAATCTTTACTGACAGAATCTGTTGGCACAGAAAATCATTTCGGCTTGTACCTCAGCTTGTAGAAAAGAAAAATAAGCAAAAGTGTTGAGTAGGAGTTATGTGCTTACTGTACAATGGAAGTCTATGGAGAAAAGGCATTGTAGAGGGTTTAATATATTAATTACCATACCAGTATAATCATTTATCTGCATTTGAGCTATAAATCATAATTTTAATGGTGAAATTATGACAGACGTTGGGAAAGATGGCGTGATAAGTAACATTTACAGGATGATGGTGTGTTATTCAATGTCTTATTAAGGGAAATGAAAGGAAACCTTTGCTAAATTAGTTTTGATGACACAGTTTAAAATGGAGTAATTGAAAACCATCAAAAGACACTATATGTCCCACTTTAGCTTAGAAACCAGAGGAAAAACTACACCACACTCATCTGGTTTTATCAGAATATGAAAAACATAAATAGATTGTCGTGAATGTCAAATTTATTAATTACAGATTACCATTCAAAGGGAATAATTATATCAGTTATATACAGGATTATATTTTTATTTTAAATAATAAAATTAAATATATTGAATTTAAAAAATATATTTATATTAACTTGCGTCTTCAATCCAAGATACAGTATTTTATTTCAAAATAATATATCAAATCATTCTGTTCTTCTGAAGCTTCTATTCCTCAAAGAATCCTAAAAAAAAATGTCATAAAATATTCGGCAAATCAGCGTAATAGATTGATTTCTAAAGGATCAGAAAATAAATTATAATAATTCTAGTTAATTAATAGCGAGAAGTGGTCCCCAAACTAAAGTGTGACCGATGTTTAAAAGCATCCTTTGATGTTCTGATTGAAATATTACACTACTGTAATCAGCTGACACTTGGAAATATACTTTCTAGCCAAATTATCATATACTGTATGATTTAAATGAGTAATTATGTATACTACCCCCCCCCCCTATTGCAAGTGAATTACTGTGGATATATATATATATATATATATATATATATATATATATATATATATATATATATATATATATATATATATTTTTTTTTTTTTTTTTTTTTTTTTTTCAATATATAAACTGAGAGACACAATTTGCGATTATTGGACAAAATGTTGATAAAGTTCCACATTAATTGAGACAATAACTGCGTTAAGTTTAAACTCAAATATTTCCAGACTGAAAGTGTAAACGGAACATTACTTTGTTTCAGATCTACAAAAAAAAAAAAAAAAAAAAAAAAAAAAAAAAAACGTTTCTATGAAATTAAAAACATTTCGAAATGGAAAGTAACACATTTGCTCTGATAGTTTTAGGGAAAGCCCACTTATATTAGTCCAGAAACTGCTCTGTACTCTAGAAATCAGTCAGCTAAGATAAATGAAAATGCAAACCAGCAGAAGCTGGAAGAATATGAAAAAACGAATGAACCCCAAGCAACAGGTAACCACAAAACAATGTGTACAACATAAACAAGTTTTGGGTACAAGTCTCATTCCTGCCCTGTAGTATTATAGTAAATTATTTCTGAAATTCACTGAAAGGTCAAAACAAGTTATATAGGTTTATATAGGTTTAACTGACTTTCACAAAAGTCTCAGCCTTTACCGGAACCTTTCAGATAGAGAAAGAGTAGGTAAGCATTAGAAAAAAAAAAAAAAAAAAAAATCCTTGATGAGGCTTTACTTCAACTTTGATTTTATCTGTTCAATCAGGTTTCACTGGAAGTGGGGTTTTAAAATGGAAAAAACATGACTGCCTTCGCAGAATGCAAATTATGGCAAGCCCAGAAAACGTTATTAAGTCTGTAGTTTCGCTTATCTCAAACAGGAAGCTGTGACATTGTGACTGAGCTCTGAGGCAGACTGCACCATCGTTGGAAGACTATCATCATCTGTTGTTCACCACGTGTCTGGAAAAAGCGGTTCTAACTCATTGCGGTTCCCTATAATGCTACGGCATGCAGCTCTTTGGGGAAAAAACCCTAGCCCTAACCTAACATCTTCCTGTAGACATACATGTGTGAAATAGGTTTCATTTCTCCTCCCCTTCCTCTCTCTCTCTCAATTCATCTCATCTCCATCCACTCCGCACGAAGTGCATCGGCCGAAACTGCTCTCACAGGGTCACTTTTGATCTTCTCCAGCCAGGAAGCATTATTAAAGTGCATGACACCCTCTTCACATCTGAGGAACTCAGCTGTGCCACTTTTCTCCGAGGTCACGCGGGACTGGAGCTGGACTTGAGGCGGTTCTGGGACTGAAGTTGTTAAGAGACATTGCTGGGACAGTGGACACGCTTCTCTGGTTGGAGCTGTTGGAGAACAATTTATAATTCATCGTGTTGATTGATTCGCAGGTGAGGTTCCTTCATTTTTTGGGCTGGTTTTGTCATAAGAACTACAAGAATAACGGTGAACCAGTGTGTATGTGTACATAAGATAAAATCAGAGGGTGGACATGGACTTGTTTGTTTCCTGTGCTATAGATAGTAACACTACTAATGCAGTTGTCAGACACTTGATCCTAATATTTTAAAATGTTTATAATGCTGGGATGTGTATGTAAGGCATCTGGCTGCAACGTCTTGTATAATAGGGAGTTTTGAAAGTACATGTTTGTAACATTTTATTCATACTTGTAATATGTTTTGAATGTAATAAATTGCGTTGCATAAAATCAAGCAAAATTAAAACTAATTTGGGAGATACTTATACCTTTGAAAAAATAATGGTTGACAATGAATTTGATTTAATATTGTGATGTTAAACTATGAAGTGAGGCTATTTAATTTATAATCTGACAGCCATATAGCGTGCCGAAAAAGAAGGGACTTTCACTTGTCTTTAAATAACAAATTTATTAAAAGGGGGACAAAATGTGATGGAAACCGAGAAGATGCACATCATGGAAATTTCCAAAAAGTGCATCTCAAGATCTCAAGGTGTGTTAACCATCATCTCTTACCACCATATTTTCCCCTCCACAGCAATGACCTCATCAATCAATAAGTTCAAATCGTTAACAAAATGTTAAAATTGTCATGACGTCATAAAAACATTGTCATAACAGGCACGTGATTTATTTAGTTCCTTATTTAATCTGACCGTCTGTTTGTTTGTTAGCGTCATATTGTAGAATAAATTAATAAAAAAAATTAATGGAGAAAAATAACTGAATAATAAATAAAAAAATTGTTGTTGAACATATAAAAAAATCTATTTATTCATTTATTGTATTATTAGTGCTCTCAAATGATTAATCGTGATTAATCGCATCCAAAATAAGTTTTTGCTTACATAATACATGTGTGTGCACTGGTTATATTTATTATGCATAAATAAATAGATGATTATATATAAGAAAAATATGCTGTTTACATATTATGTATATTGATATATCATATAAATTATATGAATATAAATATATACATGTAAACACATGTAAATATTTTTTAAATCTACTCTGTATGTGTATATATATAAACAATAAACAGAAAACAAATATATTATGCAATTTTGAGCGCCATTAATGATGAAGACTCTTTTGACAGCATTAATTATTAGTTTATATTTACATATAGTAAAGCTGGCGTGAATTATTTTTTACACATATGTACTGTATTGTAAATTTAAAAAAAAAACTGCAATTGCATCTATTTTGCCAAATGACCCCTTTACTTTGATGATGCAGACTAGTCTCTTTTTTTTTTTTTTTTTTTTTGAGTAATCAACAATTTCCTCATTCTGTGACCCAAGGCATTTTTAGGGTCATATGCCTCTGCGCTGACTTAACAGAATTTATATAATTGACATAAAACTGATGCAAGATATAAAGACTTAGTTTTTTTCCTGCACTTACATCACTTTCCTGCAGCCCAAGTATGCATAGGCCTCAGGATGGGAGTTATTTAGAGAGCGATTGTGCCTTTCAGAGGGGCAGCCCACCACTCTTCTTTCCAGACCACTAGCCTGTATCTCAACAGCTCTCAGGGGTTCTCATTAAACCTGCAATTACAATAGAAAAAACAAGAATAAAGCAGTGTAAACACATTACATAAGCTACAGGAAAGGAAACAGAAAGGAAATCTCCATTAAAGTAAATGTGTTTATCAATACTGTACATTAACTGCTGACTGAAGAGTCCCACGTTATCCCTGACTTCCTTTCTGGACAAATGCTGAAAACATCCTACCCAGATTTTTAGTATAACTATCACTAAAGCAGTTGTTAATCCATCCCTAACATCAGGAAATCTGTGTAAAGCACACCCTCTAATTGAGCCCCAAATATGCAATTTAATAAAATACATGCTGAGAAAACAACAACAGCTGCTCTTTTAAAGAAACACCAGATGATAACGTTTAAAAAAAAAATAAAAATAAAAAATGTTTTCAGCAGCTGTTTACAAGTGCTTGTGAAAAAAAAAAATCGTAATTATATTAAATGTGCATTTGTAGTGTAATCTAAAAAAAAACAGACACTTTAATATGAATAAAAAGGCCACTTAAATGTACATATAGAGAGTACACTTCCATTACTGTTTTTAACATACTTAATTACACTTTTAAAACATGCACTTTGCAATAATACACAATTATTATTAATTTTAAAGTACACTTTAATCATTGTTTAAAATATATTTTGTTGTTCTTAAATTAAATTTAGTTATTTTGATTTGAATAAAATTGTATATTTGTTGATTTGAAGATGCAAAAACCTAAGTCCATTTAATATTTTTTTTCTTTTACAGGAGCATATTCATCAGGAAATAAATAAATAAAATAATAATAATAATTTAAAAAAAATCCTTATTTAAAAGAAAGTATTTAGAGGTGTTTGCATCTGAAGTCTTAATTTATAATTGTAATTAAATAATATATTTTAAAATGCCTGCAAGTGCCTGAAAACATTACATTAAGTTTGCACTTAAGTGAATCTTTTAAAGTGTTAAATTTCTGTAATATGCTAAAAGTATTCTTCTTCTCTATACTTCTTTTTTCACAAAAGAGTGAGTAGGAAAACATCAAAACCATGTGATTCGTTGCTCACTTGATCCGTTTCGGGCTTGGGAGATATTATATTAAAGTACCTGTGTATTTTTTCTTCATGGTACAGACCTTTTTTGTGGTTTGGATCCAGTGGTTATAGTCTAAATTAATTTCCTGTTATGACTGGTATTTGAATAGCAACATTTATGTGCAAAATCCAAAAACATTGCAGTATTTGACATTTTAAATCATCAGAGCATCAGGGATATATGGCTTATGTTGGCATAGGTTTAAAAGTGAACATTACATTTAAACAACAGTAAACAATGTGCAGTTTATCAAAATACATTTCAACCACAAACCAATCTTTAAAGGGCTCACCACATTGCCCTCTTACTTCTTGAGTAAATTACACATGAAAAACAGGAAAACAGCCCGACATATTTTGAAATGACAGTATCATTAGCATAAACTTCACAGCATGTGAATGACAGCACATCTTTATCATCGCTTATCCAAAAAATATCAGACTTGAAGAAAAATGATTCGGTACTATCGTCATTCACACCAGAGCTGAAGGGGAGGCTGTTTATGATGCAGTTTTCTATTTTGATTTGTATTGTATGGGAGACTGTTGTGTATTTGCTGGTTCAATCTAATTCTACATCTAAAAGCCATCTTTGAAGCTTTAAGAGTGTGTGCTCAGGTTACCCAGCTATTGATTTTTCCTCTGTTTTGCACGGGTAGGGCGAATTGTGAACATTGCTTAAAAACCGTCGCTCAGTTAGACCTGAATTGAATTTTAGTGTGACATACTGCTGCTAGTCCAATCCCTCTAACAGCTAATGCTGTTAGTACACCTGAGTTTGATATTGTGAGCATGAAGTAGAGGTCTGTGAATACATTCCATTTAAACAACAACAACAACAACAACAAAAAAAACATATGATACTTAAATGTTTTACTTGTCTTTGTTTGCATCCACATATTGTGTAGATAATATAATATTAAGGAAATAAAAGGCCACTTAAAGGGAGCCTTCACCAAAAAATAAAAAGTCATGATTTACTCACACTCAAGTTTTTCCAAACCTGTTGAACACAAAAGAAGAAGAAGATTTTGAAGAATGTTGAAAAAAAAAAAAAAGTTTGCCGGTAGCCATGGCTTCCATGATAAGAAAAAACAAAAAAACAGAAGTCAATGGCTAACCAAGAACCAGTGTTGGGAGTAACTGTTAACATGCAATGAAGTTACGTAATTTAATTACACAATAAAAGTAACTGTAATCTGTTACAGTTATTGCAAATAAAATTAAATAACACTTACATCTGAATATTTACACAAACACACACATACAGATACAGAAGTGTAGGACACAGAATAGGACACATGCTTATTTGATAACAGATTTACAGTATTTTAAATTCAATACAGTAATTCAAGAGATGAAGGATTTGGTGAGTAATTAGTGTTATTAAATGTTTTTTTTTTTTTTTTTTTACTTGCTTTTACTTGCTTTATTGTCAATTCTTCCACATGTACAGTACATACATACAGAGAATCAAAGTTGCTTAACTCTCAGACCCCTGAGCATACAGAAAACATTAACAGTAGAGCCTAAAAATCTATATCAAATATAAAATATAAAATACAACTATACAAGGGCATGTAAAAAATAATCAAAATAAAATAGTGTTAAATAAAGCAGCACAAGGCAAATGGCAAATGCAAACCAGTTAAGTGAACAAACAGTGCAGATAAATAGATTATAGGGCAAAAATGCTAATTCAGTCTGATTAAAGTGAGAAAGGGCCAGGGTAATAGAATGACATCAGTTCTATGCTGAATGTGGTAGTGAACAGACCAATGCTGCACAAAGTGACTGGTGCATGTCATCGTTTGTTAGTGGGGTTGGGGGGGGGGGGGGGTTGGGGGGCTTGGGGTTATAGTTCTTTGGTGCCTGGGGCAGAGGAGGGAAGGAGGGGCAAGTTCAGGAGCTTGTTCAGCTTCCTGATAGCCTGATGAATGAAGCTGTTCCTCAGTCTGCTGATCCTGGCCTGGAGACTCCGCAGTCTCCTCCCTGATGGCAGCAGACTGGAGAAGCTGTGTGACGGGTGGGTGGGATCATCTGCGATGCAGAGGGCTTTGCGGGTGAGACGGGTTTCGTAAATGTCCTGGAGGGAGGGGAGAGAGATACCAATGATCTTCTCAGCTGCTCTCACTAAGCGCTGTTGATTCTTTCGGCAGGACGCGTTGCAGGCGCCATACCACACAATGATGCAGCTCGTTTGAATGCTCTCGATGGTGCATCTGTAGAAGGTGTACATAATGGGGGGTGGGGCTCTGGCTCTTCTCAGTTTACGGAGGAAGTAGAGACGCTGCTGTGATTTCTTGGCCAGTGCTGCAGTGGTGGACCGATATGCAAACTGGAAGTGGTCCAGGGAGGGGGGGGGGGGGGGGGGGGACTTGATATGGTGTATGACTAGCCGTTCAAAGCACTTCATGACATTAGGAGTAAGTGCAACTGGACGGTAGTCATTGAAGCGTCATCACCTGGTCACTGGGAGGAGGTGGAGTCTTCTTTGCAGTGGAGCTGTTTTGTTTCTCAAAGCGAGCGAAGAATGCATTCACCTCGTTCAGCAGAGAGATGGTGCTGTCACAGGTCCGCGGTCGGGGCTTGTAGTCCGTAATGTTCTGTAAGTCCTGCCATAGGCTTAGACTGTCTCTGCTATCGATGAATTGATGGGCTATCCTCCTGGAGTACTGTCTCTTAGCCTCTCTGATGCCGCGGGATAGGTTGGCCCTGGCTGTCCTCAGGCCCACCTCATCTCCATTTCTGAAGACAGCGTTCCCGCATCTTCAGGAGTCTGTAAGCCTCCCCTTTCATCCACGGCGTCTGGTTGGCCCGAACAGTGATGCTCTGTGTGACTGTTACATCATCAATACACTTGTTGATGTGGGCAGTGACAGTCTCTGAGTACTCTTGGAGGTATGTTCTGCTATTGTATGTGGCAGCCTACACTTGTAATTGTTTGTGAACTGGTTTGGTTTTGGTGACTTTAATGAGTGGTCTGTATGCAGGCATTAGCATTACAGTGGTGTGGTCTGAGGCACCGAAGTGGGGGAGGGGGAGGGCTTTGTAGGCTCCTCTCTGTGTGGAGTAAACAAAGTCTAAAATGTTTTAAGAAAAGTAATCAAAAAGTAATCAAATGTAATCAGTTACATTAAAAAAAGTAACTGAAATAGTTACTTTACAAGTTAAAGAGGGTCATTTGTAGTCGTTGAACTACTTTTTATGCTATGAAAGTCGAGTTGAAGTCTACAAGTCATTGATGATGTCATTAATGAACAAATAAGTCTGGAGCTGAGACTCAAACATCTTGTGGTCCTCTATGGCATATGACACCGCACTGTCTACATGGCTATTGCTCCTATAACAGCTCATTTATATCATTTCTTTTGTCTTTGGGTCATTATGTGTCTCACAGTTTTCTGCTTGTTCTACATCAGATACAGATAAAGTAGCACAGTAAAGATTACATTCACACGAATGCTTTAGTGAGAGAGTAATTGCGTGTGTGAATTAATTCTACCTGGCAGCGTCTCTCCACTAGTGAAGCTATGGGATTTAGGTATTAAGAAATATATGCTTGAACTTTTCAGTTTCTAAGCTATTTTTTTTTTTCAGACATCACAGTGTATTGTCAGTGTTGACAATACATTTCCGTGATGAATGATTCTGTGTGCCTACGATCTGCACATGATGTACAATCTATTGTCTGTAGCCTATTTGTGTGTGTTACAGTGAAGCAGCGTATTAGATTAGAACGGCGATTAACTTACCTGTACAATAAGATGTTTAAAATGTGCATTCTCCTGTTCAATTTCAAGCATCCAGTAATATAATCACACATCTTGTGGAGAGTATGCATTTGTTTGTCATTTTAACTGTTTTGAATTGGAGAGTAAATGTCAACATCAAGCTTAAACCATCATAGAAGAGCACTCAAGTCAACTAGTCCACTAATCACTAATCGATTAGTTGGTGCAACCCATAGTAATTTGTAATCTGTAACCTATTACATCTCCAAAGTAACATTCCCAAAACTGCCAACAACAACATTCATTTTTTGGTGATCTATCCCTACTTGCAACAAAAATACATTAATATGATTTGGATCTGTTTATTTTTATCTTGACATCTCGCCAAATCACATTTTGCTCTTAGCACATGCTTGCCGACATTACAGAAATACATTACAGTAAGTAGTAAGTACTATACTGGGACTGGCAGCTGAGAGTAGTGGTGTTTTTCTGTGTAGAGTCCCCATGTGCCACAATGTTATCAGTAGTTGTTTGTTTCCTGGTCAAAATCGATTGAGCCCAACCCATTTGCCCACCACAGTCCCCAAATCATTTTGATTTTGAGATAAAGCTTAGTTTCTCATGTGAAAATAAATCAGCTCACTTTAAAATATAAGCAACCTATTCTTAATAAACCACAATCACTATCAGGAGTCTGACTCATTCTGTGAATGAGATTGTACAAACAGTTACACTGGAACTAGAGAAAAAAAAAAAATTCAGAGATTTGATATGTCATCATGTGGTTCCTGCCACATCACGTTATAAAAAATAAAGCCATATTTAATAGATATAGTGCAAAAAAAGGTTGTTTTGAGTGCACAATTCAGTTAATTCTTTAAGATATAATTTTGGTTACACATTACTTCTGATTTCTTCTTTAAATGTAGACATTTGTCTAACTATAAGCAACTTTCCAACTTTACATCCAATAACTCTCTTTAGAGTGTTACAGTGTTAGGGTTAAGTTGTAGAATAACTTGGCATTTAGTTGCAAAGTTGCTCATAGTATCTAAAGTGGACTATAAAAATTGGATCATATTGCCATAATTTTTATAGTATTATAATAATTTACGCTACAATGAAACACAATATACTTCTTTCAGATTAAAGTATTTTGCATGTCTTTAAATACATATGAAAGTTTAATTCATATGCATGTTGATAAAATGTAGTGCTGTCAAATGATTAATCACAATTATTCACACCCAAAATAAACGCTTTTGTTTACATAATATATATGTTATGCGTGTACTGTGTATATTTATAATGCATATATAATTACATTCACATGCATGTATATATTTCAGATTTTTTTAATATATTAATCATATTTATAAATAATATAAATTATATGAATCTAAATATATACATGTATGTTCAATATATACTGTATGTGTGTATATTTATATGTACATAATACATATACACAGTACACAAACATATTAGGTAAACAAAAAAAAAAAACAAGTGTATCTTGGATGTGATTAATCATGATTAATCATTTGACAGCATTAAATAAAATGGCCATACAAGTTTTTAATTAGCAAAAAATTCTTAAACCTTTTTTTTAGTGGTGGGCCGTTATCGGCGTTAACGCGAGACTCTTATCGGGCGATAAAAAAAATATCGCCGTTAATCTATTCTCAAAGTTGGGTTGGGAGCTGGGTCTATACTAAGCAAGCTATGATGACTTTCACCTTGATATTTTATATAACCGACTGGTTGAGGCCAGCCTAACGGACAGCGACACTGAACCGAGCTCTCTTCTGCGAAGTTCTCCTCAAAGTCCCTCCTGCACCGGAACGGACAAATACAAATCGCAGTTTGAAACAAACAACAAGATGTGAAAGATCCCGATTCAGTACTCGCGGTGTTCTGGTGTTCAGGGCTCACGCAGAGAAAGGCGTCTCCGAGACGCTAAAAATAAGCGTTTTCAAGTGTTTTGATCAAAACACTTGAACATCGAATTTGCTTATTTTTGCTCTAGTGCCGACAAATACATACGAAATATGTCAAAATATTCACCTTGGAAATTATGCTCGAAAAAACTGACAGTTATTTCTTAAGTGAAAGTAAACAGTTGAGGGAAAAAATGGGATGTGTATTATATTGGTTCATTGTCTCTTAAAGTGACTGCGCCTAATTTAGCTAATGGCTGCTGTAATGTTAATCCAAGAAAATGAAAATGAAAATCACTCACTGCTCTTGACTACTTTGTATTTTTAACAGTCAAACCAAAAATTATTCAGACACCAGATATATTTTTTATATATATAGCAAAACTGTAATAATGTGAGAAATGTTGAAGGTGTCTGAATAAATGTAGGTTTCATTGTATATTTCATTTTTACATTGAAGGCTATCCAGTGCTTTTTTTATATTTAATTATTTAGTTTCTGTACCTTGACACCTACAAACTTAAAAAAAAAAAAAAAAAAAAAAAAAAAAACTTTGTGTAAATAGCACAAATAAATAAAAATAAACTAACATACAAATTAGACAATTTCAAACAGGGCCCACTGGTACAACCTTCACCGGGTCCCCGCTTGTGCAATATGGAATTAGTTTACAGCTTTTTCAAGCAGTTTGTGATGCATTTTGGAACCAGGAGATGTACATTTCTAATGCACCATCTAGCTTGATAAACCCCTTCTCAAAGACTTACTGTTTGTCAATTTTATTTGGGTAACACACATATTCTGAATGCCGTCGGCAGAATTCGAATGAGCCATTTTAATCTAGATTAATCAGATTAATTTCAAGATCATAGTGAGATTAATCTAGATTAAAATAATTGCCCACCTCTACTTTTTTTTTTTTTTGAGGTTCAAACAATTCACTGAAAAGATCTGACTTAGAAGAGTGATTAATTTACAAATTAGACATTGCAAGCCACATAATTTGAGGTATCATTCATGTCTGTATTAGAAATGGAACAAGATGAGTTATGCATCAAAATGTTATATTTAAGATTAGGGATATACAGTCCATGCATATGAGCAATACTATGATGCTTTTCTTAAAAGCAAGAACAAGATATTGATAGTTCAAGTGCAGCTATAAGGCATTACGGTGCGGTGAAACTCAGGTTTTTATTTGTCTGTGGTAGTGCTGTTTGCTTTTCTCACAGGTCTTGCACTGAGGAGCAAGACTTGAGGAGCTGCAAAACCCTTCATGTGGAGACCTGCAGCTTTGGAAAACGCCAACGGTGTCTTGAATTGAATTTGAGCAAAGACTGGCAGCAAGTGAAAAGACTGTCCATAGGTTGAAAACAAGTTTAGCAATTGCACTGAATATGAACTCGATCGGATATAGAGGATATTCAGTTTGTGATGAGAGAGCTGCAGTAGCTAGATGTGAAATGAACTGATCTGAACATTATCTGCAATTGTTGTTGTTGTTGCTGTTGTTTTTACTGAAAAATGCATCTTTCAAAGAGATTTCAATGTAAAAAGCATGCCTTATGTGCAGCATATGAACAGATGTAAAGGCTCTGCCTACAAATATTAATAATCTCCAAGATCTGAAGTAAAAGTTGTTGGAATGCTTAAAAAAAAAACAAAAAAAAAAACAAAAAAAAACAGTGCTAAGGCTTAAATCCATTATAAACCCAATCCAGGTACATTTTACAAAACCTTTTTTCCCCTGTAAGCTAAAAAAAAAAAAACACGTTTAATCAAGTTTAACAGCAAAGGTGACATTTTGCCTTTAATATCAAAAACATATCATAATAAATAGCAAAGGAAACAATCCTGGTCACAGAGGTAGCAGATTACCTACATCCCACTGAATTAATGTATCCTACAACACTTATGTGTTAAGATAAAAGCTAGATATGAAACCTTCTCTGTGGACTATTATTATAACTATTTCTATTCTATTCTATTCTATTCTATTCTATTCTATTCTATTCTATCTCTCTTTTTAAGTTTAATTCTCCATCTTTCTCATGGCACATGAAGCCAATAATACTGGGGATGACATTTTGCTACTTGTTGAATTTTAAATTAATTACCAGGCTTCCTGCAAGCTGTTATTTTCTGATAAGAATGAAAATGAAAGAATAATTTGCAACCTTGATATGTAAGAGATTGTGGCGTGTATGTGAAGAGGTGTGTAGGTGTGTAAAATGTCGCTTTGGTATATAAAATAAGAACCCAGTGTGTCTGGCAATATATATATAGCAGTGTTTTTTTTTTTTTTTGTTTTTTTTTGTGCTGGTGTTGTTAATCTAAAATGCTTTCAGTGACTCATTGATGCTCGTCTTGGCTCATTAACCATTTCACCTTGACTTAATAAGAAGTAAAAAGGAAAAATTTTGTGCATCATGTTGTTCACTTTTCATTGAAACCACAGACATTCTGCAATGTGCAGCAACCGGACGTGTTGTTTTCATTTGGAGTGGCCTTTTTTGTTCATCTGTCTAATGCGCAATATAAGTAGTTGGTCAGTACACTTTCATTAATAACACTATCAGTAGTACGATATTTATCTGTCATGACAATTATAATTAAAATCTAGATTAATCTAGAAAGGACTTTTAAAACATGACTACATTGTGCACCATGACAACAACAACAACAAAACAATCAACAACAAAAAAATGTCAAACCAAGTTTAACCGCATCATAGCAACGAGTGCTCAAATTTTGTAACCTAAAGGTCAGTGTTTTACCACTCTTTCACATGCGCTGAAATAGCTGATCTTTCATGCAAACTGAATACAGCTGTATGCTTGAATATTACAAAAAAAACCTTGCAAAGGTCAACTTGTCAAAATGCTTTTACAAATATCAAGAATTACGTTTTTCACTAAATGTAATTCCTAATATCAATAATTTGATGTCTGTGAAGGAAGATGTCATTCCTGATACCAATAATTCAAATTTAAAGGTGGGGTAAGTGATTTCTGGTAGCCAATATAGATATTTCAAATCACCAAAACAAACAGGCCCTACCCCAAAAGGGTCCCGCCCCTATTTTGAAAGCTCCGCCCCACACATATGTACGCAACCCAGGCAACAATTAGTTCTGTGAAACAAAGAAAACCAGTGTTACACCGTGTCGAGACAAAATACTATAGAACTCATTATAATCAGTGATGCTGTCTACACTGAATGCGACACACGACAAATCCCCAACAGAAAACTGCTGCTGCATTCGATTTATGACGTATTGACATTTTAAATGATTTTCAATGGTCGCTTTATCGCGTCCAGTGTAGACAGACTTGTTCAGTGTAGATATAGTGTTACTCACCTATCAAGAAGAAACAAAGCAACCTCGGCTCCTTCTCTCCATCGCTGGAAAGCTGATCCGATATTTACATGGGTCCTACTTATTTCCTTATAGTAAGACCTCTTTTGTTCCGCAGATGTTCTCTTTTGTTTTTATCTGCCATCTCTATCTTTCTGTCATTACACTCGGCTCTGCTAACGTCTGTCCTGTGCACTGATCGCTCTCTCGTCCACATCATGAGTAGACACACCCCTTACTGCTGATTGGCTACATGTTTGTTTTGGTACCCGACTCAGTTTTCTGAAGCATTTTTGAAAAAAATCATACCCCACTTTTAAGTGAAAATTGAATTGTTGATATCAAAAAATTATGTCCTGGTTATATCAAAGTCAAAACAGCTCGATTAGACTAGGGCTTTATTAATGCTTTGAAACTTGGTTAAACTTTATTGCAGTGTCTTTGAAACACAAGTTACATGTACTTACACTAATAGTAATCATACATTTATTATTTATTCTTGCATAATTGCATGCAAGAACCCGCATGTACATACACAGTACTATATACTTGTCATAATAATTACAATAACTGGGTTATTACCCTGAACATGTACCAAAACCTACCCATAACCCATGTCGTTTCCTTATATTATCCAGGACGTTCTTAGGTAAGTAAGTTCATATTCTGTACATATATAAAGTGTAACTCTTAACCCTAACTAGTAATCACGTTGTTAGTATTGCTCAGTCCTTAAGCATACTGCTGCATAATTACACTGTAACAAAGACACTGCAAAATAAAGTGTATACATTTTACCAATATTTTACTCAATCAACACTAAATGCAGCCACTAGGATATTTTGTAATACTGTAAATTCCTGTACTACACAATCTGTTAAGGAGCTATCCATAATTGCATTTGTGGAAGTTGCCAAATTATGGTAAATTATGCAAGAACTGGTCAATTTCCCACCTATTTACTTCAGGATTGTGCAACATTTTCAATGATATTATATTTCAACTTAACCCAAATTAGTTTGATCTTTGAGAGGGCAAACATGATCTAGAATCACAGTTACATGCACAATTGAAAATGAATACATTTTTATTAACTATGAATTATTCTGACGCAGATATTTATCAGTTTTTTTTCTTTGTGCACACAGGTTATGATGAACGCAACAAACAACACAAGCAACTCATCATGTGTGATCATGACCCAGCCAGCAAGTCATCTGCTGATGTCTATCTACATCATTGCCTTCATTTTGGGGCTGCTGGTCAATCTGATCACCATTGGGCCCATAATTCAGCAGATCTGCAGAAGGAACGTTCTAGGAATTTACCTGCTCAGTTTGTCCTTTTCAGATCTCCTGTACATCCTCACCATGCCTCTGTGGGTCTATTATTTCAACAACAACCACAAATGGAACCTCAGCCAAGGACTCTGTAGTCTGGCTGGCTTCTTTTACTACTCCAACCTGTACATCAGCATCTATCTCCTCTGCTGTATCTCCATCGATCGCTGCCTGGCCATCACCTTCCCGCTGAGAATCCAAGTCTTCCGCCGCCAGCGCTATGCCTGGGTTATCTGTGGGCTGGTGTTTGTTCTCGTCATGGCCTTGCACTGTTTGGTGCTTTACATGGACAAGTTATCGGATCCACTGGATGACACTGTGCAAACATGCTATGAGACCTTCCCCATGACGGAAAGCATTGCGATGTTCAACCTGATACGGGTCGGAGTCGGTTTCCTCTTGCCTCTGGTGGTCATCTCCGTCTGCTACTGGTTGATCCCAACCAAGGTGCAGCAAAGTAGAGGGGTGGATGATCAAGGCAAGCGCAAAGTGAAGCTTTTGTCAATGGGGGTCATTGGCATTTTCGCCTTCTGCTTTGCGCCATACCATATCCTCCTGATGGTGAGGTCCATCGCCTTCTTTTATTTGGGAGAAAAACAAAGCTGCAGTTTTGAACAAGCAATACATTTGCCCTTCACTTGCTCCCTGGCGCTATCCAGCCTGAACAGCGTTGTGGACCCAGTGCTCTATGTTTTGGCCAGTAACGGAGTAAGGGAAGATATGAGGTGGTTCTGTTGGAAAAACAAGCAGAGGCAGGTGACAGGAAGCCCTCTTGTTGATTCCAAATGGAAGACAAGAATAACCAACTAGGGTTAAAACCGACCTCAGATCTTTGAAAACAGATTTACATTTGTTAGCGTACACACTGTTTTTGAACCTATTAAGGAATTTCACAAATCAGTGACCGGAACAAACCCACTTAAATTGTTTGCGTTGACAGCATGGACACAGTCTTGTGGATGAGCTCACGTTGTGAACTTGTGGAGGGTCTGGCAGGTTTTACAATCTGGCGTGCTCCAGCAGTATAACCCAGACACCTGAACTAACCTTTTGACAAAAAACTGCTACCATGACTGCAAACCACTTGCTTCTCTCAGTTGGTAATAGGCAAATTGCGCCAAGTTTTGTGAGTAAAAAGTATCTACTGTATAATAAGCTTAATTTACAGAAAAAGACAATGTCTTGTACTGACAATACTGATGCTGCAGCACTTTTTAGTGCATATAGAGCCTAGTTAAACTGGATTGTGGCTGTTTTTGTGCATGAATACTGTGTATTTCAAAAGCGATTATTTAGTGAATTAGCCAATGCATGTCAGTGTCTAGTAAAGCCCAATTAAGTTGTCCAAGTCATGACAAAGACCAGAAGAGGGAAAAATCCAAGTCGAGGACAAGTTAACACGCTCCTGAGCTTATGACCAAGACCATAAATATAGTCAGAGTCTAAGACCATATTTTTATGGTTTTGTCCTTGTTCCTTGAATCCGAGTCCAATGCTATGTTTTTATGGCTTCGGTCTTCGATTCAGTCCTCTTGTGGTCTTTCTCCTGATTCAAAACCACCCTCTCTTGATTTCAGCCTTGAATCTCAAATTTGGTCTTGCCTATGTGCAGGCTTCAGACTGCTTTAAGTCCACTTGTGTGAAAAAAGATGAATTTTTATGAACATTGAAAAGATGTTTACAAATTATGGATCCGCAGTGTAACAGGACCCTTAAATCACTTTAACTTTCTATGTAAGAGCCATACTCAGCCCAAGAGTTGCTATTGTGGAATAAAGCCTCACTTGTTTGTCCCTGTTTAATTCACAGATGACTCCCTGTTCCTTACCGTTAAACCAGTTGTTGCAATGTAAGCAATTTCAATGCACATCATGCTGCTACTCTCTACATTTCCTCCCATGTAACATTACCGCAAAAGAAACATTATGAAATTGTGCATTATGAAATAAAATAAATTTTCAGATTCTAACTGTTATGCCACATTTAGGGAAGTGATGCTTCCATTAAACAGAGTTTTTTTTTTGTTCTATTCAAGTGGTGGGAACATATACTATCAGTGTAATCATGCAGCTTTCTGAAGAGAGAGAGAGAGAGAGAGAGAGACCCATATGACACCAGCAGGTGTTCTTGAGGGCTGATGAGGGGGAACGTTTGCATAGCATCTCTAACCGGTATCGCCCACAATACACTTTGTACAGCTTTGTTCACTCACCTTCCGCTAGATTTATCGCCTGTATAGACGAGTGGCTCTCGTGACTGTAGTCTGTGAGTGGCCTACTTCTCTACTGTAAAATGCCACATACCATCTGAATGGAGTGATTTTGGCGTGTTAGCGAAGCAATCTTTTGCAGCTTAGAGTACCTGATCTACAGTCTGAATGGTTTAAATGACTCACTTTCACCTAAATGCTGTATGGAAATGGGATGCCATATAGTGTTAGCACTTACTTGTTTGTGCTGTCATCTGTCTGTACAGCCCAGAACATTTCTGCAAGGTTCACTTAAGGAAAGAAAGCCACATTCTTTCATCATAATAACCATATTGTATCTCAATAGAACTAATGCAAGCTATTCTGCATTACACAATGCAGCTGCCAATGAGGTCTCACCGCAACAGGAAGTCTGGTGGGATAGACAAGAACAGCACAGAACACTGTGTCTGCTTTCATGTGCTCGAGCAATTTGTTAGCATCTTCCTGAATGCACACAACGGATGGAGGTGAGAGAGCATGTTCATGTATCAAAATGCAGATAATTGATTTTGTTTAACGGAGCACCTAAGGAGTATATCTCACAAAAACATCCCCGGGTCACATTTTACACCAACATCAATAAAGAATAGGACCTTGTATGCATATATACTATAGTTTAGGGTTGGTATTGGGCTCATTCATTTTTTTTACAGCAATGAATAATGCTGTAAAGTATTTTTTCCAATTACTTGTGTTTTCAAAAAAGTGTTTTGATTTGAGAAAATCATAATGAATATACAGGTTGAAAGAACAGTATTTATAAAAAAAAGAATTAAAAAAAAAATTCTGGCTTTATTGTCACTTTTGTTATAATATATATTAGAGAGAAAGGTGGAACCCTTGGCGAAACAAATCTGAAAAGAGTCAAATAAGTAAACATTCCTATAAGATTAATAAGATAAGTGTACAAAGGATTTTGTTCCTATCCTGTTAATTTCCTTTGCAACAGCTTGTTCTCATGTCTTAATTCCCATACTGTAAGAATGGTTAGAATGGTACCAATTTACTATCTAAATTCTAATTCAAACAGTTTTCTTATTGGAATCTTTAAGTATTTTTTTGGCAAGGGTCAATGTTTTTATGATAATATAAAATGTCATTTAAGATGTCAAAAACTAAAACTAATAAAAATATAAAATATTAAATCACTTGAATTGATCAAATTAGCCTTTTATTAATCCCTTTGACTAACATTCTGACAGCCACTCTTACTATTATACATGTAGCATCACCACAGAGCTTTGAATGAACTTTTGGACTGAGAACCTCACAGGGACGTCTCAGACCTCCCCAAGTCAAATTTATGGATTCAAAAAAAGAAAAGAGCTTGTCAGGGTGGTTGCAGTTCGGATCATACACCTCATTATTATTCTCCCAACAGGTCAAAGGGTCTCTGTCATTACAGTGCCTGGTGAGACAAAGGGATTTTGGAATCCATTAGTGACTCTAAATGAGAGACCAGGAGATCATATTTAACTTCACAATAACCCAACGTTTTTCCACTTGTAGGCATGAGTCTTGATATGGGATTGATAATATATTGTTATGCAGCAACAAACAATAGTGGTGCCTCATGAATGTCTTAAAAAAACAAAACAAGGAAAGACTAAATTAGCAATAAAATAGCAAACAATATGTATAATTTATATTTTACATACACATTAAATATATATATTTTGATTAAATTGATTGCTAAATTTTACTAAAACACATTTTTTATTTGATTTCACATATTTATTTTTCTGTTTTGCAGGCAGTAACAGGTCTATAAATTGCAGATAGACTTTTATGTAAAGGGTTAAAGCTGTTGACATATTTAACTGCTTGCTCTGCTTTTGTGGAAACCTTGCAAAATTAGTAACACAAGATCTCTGAACATAATATTCCATAAAAAAATATTTCTGGGAATTTTAGAGCCACTTGCTTATTTCTCTGTTTCTTACTAAAATAAACTCTAGCATAAAGCATGAGTTCTGGTCTGAACACTCTATTTAGTCAAAAAAAAAAAAAAAACGGGGTCTTTATATATATATATATATTTATATATATAGACCCTAACCATGGCATCTATAATGGAATCTGATCATTTAGAGTACATATTAGCAGTATTTGACTGCTTTTTTCCCCCCTACGAATATTGGTTCAAGGAACATAAAATAAAGGGGTTGAAGAAATAGTTCATGCACTCACCCCCATGTTCCTCCAAACCTCTTTGATTTTCTCTCTTGCACAGAACTCAAAGGGAAATGTGAGGCAGAATGCATTGGCCTTCTCTTTTCTTTACAAAGAGAGTAAATGGACTTTCCAAACTCCAAATATTCACAAACAAGAAGTGTCTTAGAAGTGGTTCTCAACCTATATTGTAAACAGCAGCTACGTGGGAAGAGACCAACATTTATATTATTATTCACAAAAATTATTCAAAAGCTCACTCGCATTTACATCAATTCAAATGTCACGTCAGGTTTAATGACCAAGAGTCATTGAGGATTAAACCCATTATGGAAAAGATACCTTCATAGAACATAATAGACAAATAGTCTACCAGTGTTGGGTGTAACTAATTATTATGTAATTGTAAATGTAAGTAGTTACTGTGATTTAGTTACTTTTCCCTTGAAAAAGTAAAGTAAGGGATTACTAATTTTTTTTTTCTTCAATTATAGTTACTTATGTTATTGAACGTAATACTGTATAGACTGTAGAACATTTATATACAATACAATAATGGATTTACAGTAACATCAACATTTAAAGTCTGACCTTAAAATGCATGCTTTTTATGAACCCTTCTCACTTTAAATACTTTGAGTTAATATGAATATTGATATAATATGAAAATATAACTTTTTGGTTATTAGCACCTCCCCCCACCTACAATCTCTGCCAGACCTGAGACTCGAACCCACTCAAGAGAGTAATTTGTACAGTAATCTAATTACACTGTTGAAGAGGTAACTTAATTACTTTTACAGAGTAACTTACCCAACAATGGTGTCTACTTACAGTACAGTATACATCTTTGCAAATGCAAATTTACCTGCTTACAAAATCCACAAGGGCAAACCAACCTACAGTATCTTACACCAACTCTCTGGCACAGGAGCTTTTTCATTCCATTCCAGCTTTTCCAGAAGAAATTTTCTCTTCTAGTTGGTAATAGTTGACCCTGTGGCACCTATTTCTGGCAGTTTGAAGACAATTGGACATGTGAGGAACATACAATCTGTCTCAAATAAACACAGCATGAGCTCTTGGTAAGAGGGAGCAGACTGTTCCCATCAAACAAATCAGTGTCATATGAGTTTCCTGTCTTGTGATGAAATATCACTGATACACCACATACAAAGCATATAGATTTGAAAGGCTTCAGACTATTAAGAGGATTTCATCTGAAAATGACAATACTGTCATAATGTTTTTCCGAACCCATATACACATTTCTTTTCTTTCTTTCTTTCTTTCTTATTTCTTTCATTTTGTGTGTGTGTGTGTGTGTCTTCTTTAAACTGTTTTTCAGCATACAATAAAAGTCAAAGGGGTTCAGTGTTATTTTGGACCCCACTGACTTACAGTAAAAATATCTTATTTTATGTTTCAAGATGCCACAAAGTTACACAGGTGTACAACTGTATGAAAGTGATTAAATTATTACTATAATTTCGAAGATAACTTATTTGGTTCCAACAAGCAACATTGCTATTGCTCATGACAGACCGTGACTATTACTTTTATTTATTTATTTATTTATTTTTGTACAGTATGACTAAGATAAATTTACTTGGAGCAAGTTCGCTTTGCGTGAAGGATCTGTCTTTATTCACAGTGGATTTGAATGTGAATGAAATGAGATACCAAGACAGAGGGGCTCAAACTAAGTCAAAAGCACCCTCATTTAAGGTTGTATTAATGGCTGTTTATTGCAGAATTTGCAAACTATCCGGTGTGTTTGCGCTTTGGAGATAGATTTCTGTTTCAATGGTTTTTGCAGCCTTGAGCAGTGTAGCAAATCACAGACATATCTGTTGATTTCTTTAATCAGAGGCGTTTAAGTAAAAATCTACTCACCGCTGAATTCGCTGGAGGTTTTTTCCAGGTATTGTGCTCAACAGGAATCGTCTCATTATAACAAATTGTTGAAATAATGTAAATAAGAGATTCGTTGTGCAGCGCAAAGAACTTTAATGATAATAACGTATCTTTGTGAGATCGCTATGAACTAAGATTAGTGTGTGTGTGTGTGTGTGTGTGTCAGGGCTCGTAAAATCGCAAACCTGACGTGCCCAGTCTATGTGTTATCCAGTCGGACTACTTTACCGCCCTGGCCGTCAGTCTATCTTGAATAGTGATACAAAAATTCCTAACTTGATTTGCGTTGTTCACTCGCTTGGGGTGAAACGTTTAATCAGCATCTTGATATGCCACACCTGTGAGGTGGATGGATTATCTCGGCAAAGGAAAAGTGCTCACTAACACAGATTTAGACAGATTTGTGAACAATATTGGAAAAAAATTGGTCTTTTTTGTACATAGAAGAAGTCTTAGATATTTGAGTTCAGCTCATGAAAAATGGGGGCAAAAAAAAATTGTTGCGTTTATAATTTTGTTCATTGTATATACAAAATGAGCTGGCCCAGATCCGGCATGGTACTGGATGGTACCAGATCCAGCCCACATTTAGGCCAAATTATCATAAAGCAATCTGCATCTGGTCCAGAGCTAGCCCAGTTCTGGTCCAGATCCGGAAAAATGGATCCGCACTGGTATTGGCCCGGTATGCCAAAAGACACCGGCCCGAGTCCGTTGCTCGGATCTGGACCAGAACTTCTGATTGTCCCAGGCCAGATCTGACCCAGATGATTTTTTGCTATCTGGGATTACAGCTTGCTTTTATTTCAGTGTCTGGCACATTTTGCCATTTATCTCATTTATTGTTGTTTACTCTTCTGAACAGCCTATGCAAATGTATGCAAATGGTTTACCTTGGCAGAATGAGGGGCAACACTTTAAGTTTCTGTAAAATAAGTGCATCATAACCAGTGGTGTAATGTAATGAAGTAACAATACTTTGTTACAGTACTTATGCATTTTTCGGGAGTATCTGTACTTTACTTGAGTTTTTATATTTTAGCCAACTTTTACTTTTACTCCAATACATTTCCTAATTATAACGTATACTTTTACTTGTATACATTTCTCCTAGTATATTGGTTGCTTACTAGAAAATAGTCAGAAGAACACAGACTGCAGGAAAGCAGGTTTGACTAATCAGTGGTCTGGCGTTTGCAAGTTAGACTCATAAAAATAACACCTTTGCTCACGTGCAAACAAGTGCATGCACATCTGCGGATGATTTGAGTCGAGGCTGGGGCATGCGAAATACAACATTGTCTGCGATAATTTGGCAAGTGTTGTTATAATGATGTGCAATCTGACGTTATCAAGAAGACAATCACACACAGAGTGCAAGCACATTGATTTATCAATCTATTAAAACTCAAAATTCCAGGCATTCTAAATTGTAGACATAAAAAATTCTTCTGTATATTTTTTATATTTATTTAATTTTATATAGGCCTAGTTAACTTAATCTATATCACACAAGAGAACCGTTTCTCTGCAGATGCATTGACACATTAAATAATAATTTTATACAAGTTTAATAAAGCAAAGTTTTGACTTACATTTTAGACTTGCTTGTTTTTTCTCAATTTCGCTAACAAAACTAATACCAAAGATCACAGCACTGCTTGGCATTTCTGAGCAATGGACTGTGTTTACTTAATGAATGAATCAGCTTTTTGAATTAATCGGTTGAATAAATGATTCAGTGATTCACTCATTTAACATGGTCAAATGCTTTGTTTTGTGAATGAATCAGCCGTTTGAATGAATCACAGTAACTCACTCATTAACATTCACTTGCTGTCACCTACTTTTTAATTTTGCATTTACTTGTACTTTTACTTTCAATACTTAAGTACATTTAATATTTAAAAAAATACTTTTTGTACTAAAGTACAATAGATATCACATACTTTAAAACTTTTACTCAAGTAATATTCTAAACGATGACTTCAACTTCTACCAAAGTAATTTTTGGGTAAGATATCTGTACTTTGGCATTCAGGTACTTTATACGCCACTGATCATAACTAGTTGATTACCCTGATTGCGTTTCACATTAAAGCATAGTGGCAATAGACAAAATTAAAATGGCAGCGAAACCAATGAATCATGTTACATATGTATGAGGGGTAATAAAAAGGAAAGGTGTTTCATCTTGTATTTTTGATGCCATTTATAGTCCATTTATAATATTTTTCATCACATTTTTTTATGGCGGCTGCCATAAGGATTTACACTTTGTGTCGTTCCCCATGGGAATTTTTGAATTCTTGAAGTGAAAGAAAGAAGGCTACAGCGGTATGCTGCCAAATGAAAACAATCTAAATTAATATTATTTGAGTGGCAACTTAAAAAATGGTTGCTATGGTTTCTCTGAAGCACCATTTGACCCCTGCAATGTTCCCTTACACTTCAGCTTTTCAAAACATTGGCAGTACTGGGCTTTGAGTTGGATTTTATTGTAAAAAGAGTGTAAAGATAAGTGCGATATTCTATTTTGGTTCACAATAAATGCACAAAACATTGAATTTATGAAAGAAAAAACGATTTACTTTTTGGACTGGATCTACAGTTCTTTTGTGCTTTTCTGCAGTTTTTAGGATGCTGAATTCAGATGCATTTGTGCTACTTAAAGAAAAATCTTTATTGTTTTTCAATGTTGTGCAATGAATTGTCAGTGTAAAAGTGTAATGTTTAAAATACATATTCCAGTTTAATGTGCTGAGACAGCTGTATGTAAGCTATTTGTTGGTTGATTTCATAAGAGATAGAAAATTTATGACAACTGCCAACTTTGACTCAACCACTGGTGTTGTTTGTGGCAGGGCTATCTGTTTGTCCAACCAATGGAAGGTTTGAAAGCAAGTATTGTTAATGTATTTTCCATTTGCTCACCCTAGTGAGTTAAAGAAATCACACACTTGACATTTTAATGGCATGGTGATTCAATCAACAGAAAATCCATTAGCATATACAGTCTCTGTGAGGATGTAAAGATGCATTGTAACACTCCACTAAATATTATAGCGGTGGTACACTACATAAACAAGAATGTCTGTTATGTATATATAAATATCCCAGAACAAACAAAAAAGCATTGATAACCCCCTGGTGTATTTACAAGGTAGGTTTCAATAACCCAGCCAACATCAATAACAAACATTTAGACGACTAAATGAAATACAACAAGATCTACAATTGTATTTGTGTATTTGTGTGTTTGTGTGTAAACAGTCCAGCGTGTTGAGTGAATTCAAGATCAATCTCACCAATATGCAGTTTCCGACATCAGAATCTTTCCTTTAAATCCAACAGTTTGAAGTCCTCAAAGGTGAGTAATTCAAGCAAAAACAGCAAAAATATATACTCCACATTGAGACAGAATCAATGATTGCCAGTCAGAAACAGCCTGAACATTTTTTACCCCCACCAACAATTCACAACAGAGAGTAAAAACGGGCATGCCTAAGATTCCATTATACTGTCATCTCTAGCCTATATTCAGATGTAGCAGCGTTAACCTCCGGGCTGTCAGCATAGACGGACGTAATGAGTTAAATATCATCTTGCGGTAACAGAATTAGAGCTCAAACACAGTACTACATAGGTGAAAACTAAAAGCATATAGGGATAATAAAGTGTTTTTGAACTTTTATAGAACAAGTCCATATATAAACCCCATTATGTGGCCAGGGTACACAGACCATACCCCCTCGCCCCATCCCTAGCCTGCGGCATGAGAGGAGAACATCTGTACTAGAGTTTCATATTTACCACATTCACATTATCAATATTTGGTGGGTCTCCCGAAATAACTGTGTAATTCATTAGCCCTGCTTTGTTCACAATTACAGCTGGTCCCTCCCATTTGGGCACTAGCTTAGCAGAAAACTTTGCTGATGTGGATGAGTTCATATCCAGACTAGGTCTCCAGGTTGAATAGCAAATCTTTCTTCTTAGTATTATAATACCTAGCTTGTCTGGTTTGTTGTGATTTCATCCTTGTCTTTACAACTCGGGTAGCCACTGGTCCCATGTTTGATGATTTTGCCAACATATGATGATATCATGGTTTTGAGTGTTTATTCTTTCTTTAAGATTGGTTTGTGGGTGGTAGATGGTAGTAAGTTTTTGTATAATTCCCCAAGTTTTGCAGAGTTCACGCAAGATGTTAGATGTAATTTTCGCACCTCTATCAGAAATCATATATTTAGGCATACCTCAACAAGTGAATATCTCCTCCTTGGGAATTATTACCACCTTCTGAGTTTTATTATCTCTCAGGGTAAACACTTCCACCCAATTGGTGAAGTAATGAACTATGGCCAGCAATTAAGAATTTCTCCTTTTTGCTCACAGGAAGTGGTCCCAGGAAGTCCATTCCTACTGTATGTCCTAGTTCAGTCACTTGGGTATCCTGCAAAACAAACCACTTGGTTAGGTGTTATCGTGCTTATATGTGACCAACGAGTGAGTCTGAGGATGTTTCAGGGTAATTGAAAACCCATGTCAGAGCTGCATGATCGGTGTAAACATCAAAGGGCCTGACTTGGTAGTGCCTATACTTCTCTTCACACTCCTTCTCTGAAGTTGAATAATTCAACTCTGCTCCTCAAAGAGTTCTTGATGTATATGGCACTACGCTCTCCTCTTCTAGAGTTTGTTGACTCAGTTTGACTTCCACTCCTACCTCACTGGCATCAATATGGATTTGAAAGTCTTTACTAAGGTGTGGTTGGATCAAGACAAGTGGTTTCTGCAATTCCTGTTTGATTTAGTCAAAATGGTCTGACATTCAGAAGTCCACTCCCATTTCACTCCTTTACTGTTAAGATGATTTAAGGGTGCCATGATATCTGCAAAACTATGTATAAATTTGTGGTACCAACCCGCTAGCCTCAAGAAGCGTTGAATAGACTTTAAGTCTTGTGGTGGCGGATACTGTGATAGCCTGTTTTTTTCAGGATCTATTTCCACCCCTCTTGCTGAAACGATGTGCCCGATGAATTTTAACTGCTTGAAAAAAATTACACTTCTACATATTGAAAGTGGGATTAGCCTGGGTGAGTCATTGGAGAATGGTATCCAAATGCTTGATGTGGTCTTTTAGTGTACATTAGTATATAATGATGTTGTCTATTTACACAAAGCAAAAGTCACCTCTCAATTCAGCTAAGACTTACTCCATCAGCCAACACTTGGAAAGTGACCATGGCATTCCGAAGGGCATACGGCATTAGCAGAATTGGTAGAGACATTTAATGGTGAGTAATGGTGTCTTATCTTTGCTTCCCCTATCCATCTCCACTTACCAGTATCCTGGCTGCAAATCTAACGTGGTAAACCAGGCTGCACCATTCATGGATTCCAAGATGACGTGAATGAGGGTCATGGGATATACGTCAGGACCATTCTACCTGTTAAGTTTTCGGTAGTGAACAAAAAACCTATAGCTGCCATCCAGTTTTGGGACTAACACTATGGGGGAGGACCACAGAAAGAAGGAAGGTTAAATAATGCGATCTTTAAGCATTTGGTCAATCTGATCTTAAGTGATCTTTTACTTAATTGGAGATTCAATTCAATTCAATTCAAGTTTATTTGTATAGCACCTTTTACAATACAAATCATTACAAAGCAACTTTACAGAAAATTAAGATTCTACAATATTTAGTAGTAGTTTATAAGTGGTGACTGTCAGTTTGTGTGCGTATGACAGGATTTTTCAGAAAAATTAATACAAGACGTAGTCAGCCAGACGATGAGCATTATTAACAGCAATTATTATATGATGCAGTCACATTTGTAGCAATATTTGTTAATTCTGTTTGTTGATTCAGTGTTAGCATCGTCTGGGGTCCTCTGAGGGGTCAGCATAATCTATTCTCAGGTGTTCTGGATCCAGACTGGAGCTTGTGTAAATCCTAGTTACCACAGGATGTAAATCCCTTGGTAAGACACAGAACATTATCAGAAAGTATATTCCAGAGTTTGGGAGCCAAATGCAAAATTGGGGTTATATGATGATATTTTCTTGACCTGGTAAGGACTCTAGCTGCTGCATTTTGGATTACCTGTAGCTTGTTTATTGAAGATGCAGGACAACCACCTAGAAGTGCATTACAATAGTCCAGTCTAGAGGTCATGAATGCATGAGCTAGCTTTCGTAGCTTGGAAATGTTTCTAAGATGGAAGAATGCAGTTTATGTAACATGAGACAAGTTGCTGTCTAATATAACACCCAGATTTTTGACTGTAGAGGAAGTAACAGTACATCCGTCTAGTTGCAGATTGTAATCTACAAGATTCTGTGTAGTGTTTTTTGGTCCAATAGTTAATATCTCTGTCTTATCCGAATTTAATTGGAGAAAATTATTGGTCATCCAATCTTTTACATTTTTAACACACTCTGTTAGCTTAGATAATTTAGAAGTTTCATCTGGTCTCGTTGAGATATATAGCTGAGTATCATCAGCATAACAGTGGAAGCTAATTCCGTATTTTCTAATAATATTACCAAGGGGCAACATGTATATTTAAAATAGAAGGGGACCTAGGACGGATCCTTGTGGCACTCCATATTTTACTGGTGATAAATTAGATGACTCCCCATTTAAATAAACTAAATGGTAGCGATTGGACAGGTAGGATCTAAACCATCTTAGAGCCTGCCCTTGAATACCTGCATAGTTTTGTAATCGATCTATGAGTATGTCACGATCTATGGTGTCGAACACAGCACTAAGATCAAGTAAAACTAGAAATGAGAAATTCTTCATACAGATCATTTTTGTACAGGAAGGTGCTCAATTGAACAGACACAACTTTTTCTAAAATTGTAGACATAAATGGAATATTTGAAATAAGCCTACAATTTGCCAGTTCACTAGGATCTAGTTTTGGTTTCTTAATAAGAGGCTTAAGTACCGCATATGACAATTTTTTTTTTAAAAAAAGAAGAAGGCCAGTATTATTAAAACATATTAAGTGTAAAGTAACTATGTTAGACGAGAGAGGTATGTATCAACTCGTCTTAGGTAAGGGAAAAACATAGTTTAATATGAAAACACAGTGGAGTATCCCTTTAAAGGTGAGTAATCCAAGCAAAAACAGCAAAAATATATACTCCCCCACCCCCACCAATTCATGACCGAGAGTAAAAACACGCACGCCTCTCCTTCCATTATACCATCATCTATAGCATATATACAGGTGTAGCATTTACCTCTCTCGCAAAACTTTTGCATTCTTTTGCAAAAATATTTGCGGATCTCTAGCATATATACAGGTGTAGCGTTTACCTCTTTTGCAAGACTTTTGCATTCTTTTGCAAAGATATTTGTGTTCACTCTGAAAACCTTTGCATTCTCTCGAGGTTCATAGAATTTTATTTTAAACTTGGACTCAAGAATATAAAAGATTGCATAACACTTTATTTTGATGGTCCACTTTAGACCTTATACTAACAGTAAGTAACTTTGCAACCACATGTCAACTAGAAGTTATTAGAGTATTAATAGACTGACACTTTCTTTGTCAACATTCAACTAACCCTAAACCTACTCTAACAGTCTACTCTGAGAGTTAGTAGACATGTAGTTGCAAATCATGAGATTTAGCTGATGTAGTTGACATATAATTACAAAGTTACTTGTCTAAAGTGGACTATCAAAATAAAGTTTAACCAAAGATGGTTAGAATTTTTTATAAAGCATACACTGTTACATTCTTATTTTGCTCTGGAACCTTAGTTCCTTCTTTGTTGCTAAGAATGAACTGAAATTATACATATTTTGCATCCCGTACCTCTGAGTGGGAGATCTTCCCAGGGCACTAGCCTGCCTCAGAGACTAAAATCAGGGCACCCAATTTGGAGATGGCACTATAGAGGGCACATCTGGGCGTACCCCTGACTTATACCGAAGTCGGCCTTTTTATACTGCTGTCTTAGTCCATTAATAGAGCATTTTCTTTCTATGAAGAATAGCCTAAACTTAACATGCAATTTACCAGGTTATATTTCTGTTCTGCACTATTCTGCTTGCCTGTTTGCTTAATTAATAAGGTGTGTAATGAATTAAGTCATCCCTCGTTTTACATTTGTTTTAGAATGACCCAAAACCATGCCTTGATAGACATGCACTGACTAGACCAATTTTGTCCAAGTTCAAAATAAAACTATGAACCACTCTATTGTGAATGTATGGAGCTGTATGAATGCAAATTTATGAACGAGGGAATGCAACTATATTTGTGAGAGGATGCCAAAGTTTTGTGTGGGAACAAAAAATAAATATTTTTTTTCACCACCATGTTCATTTAGGGGCTCCATATAATATAGACAGCTTTGCAGTGTTTTATGGACATATTTTAAAATACCCAGTCAAAATATTTTTATCTATTTTTATCATGTGACAAATCATATTAATTGCTATCCATTCCACAGATCCTAATTGCCTTTTACAACAGACTGCATTTTACCTATGCAAAATTAATGCCTTCAAATGCCTCATGCTGCCTTTATTTTATACAAAAGGTGATGCTTGTTCCCTCAAATTAGACCAAAAGTCTGAGCTCTTTTGATCTGTGGGCTATGTTTTCCTCAATCTTGAAGTCTGAACAAAGCTAGTTTGTCTTTGAAAACCACTTTAAGGTTCTTGTTAAAGTTTAGAGGTGGTCAGAGAATAATGCACATCTAAAACCATTTATATATCTTTTTTTTTTTTTTTTTTTTTTTTTTTTTTATAAATAAGGACATGAAATCTCACTCCTAGAATCACTTTCTCCCCCTCTGGCCTAGCTGATTTCTTTCCAATTGAATCTTAAGCAGCCAAATGTGTTTGACATTGAAACCAATAACAACAGCTGCTCTTTATGAAACCTTCTGTTGCAGGGCAAGTATATTTGTTTGCACCACATCGTGATATCTGCAAGTCTGCAGCATTCCTTTCTCTAAGCTTAGTGACATCATTAGACCAAAACTCTCACTTCACTGATTTTCCTAATACTTTCTGCAGGAAAGTCAAATAGTTTATTTTGTTTTTATTTTTTTTATTTATTTTTTTTGCTGGATAAAAAAAGTTCACCATTGATGTTGATGTACCTCATGCTGTATTGAGCAGATACTGAGATGTGATGTCTGAGTACTAGCATAGAAAAGAATAGTCAGAAAGGACATACCTTTAATATCTCACTTGTTTTTTGAGTGAACAATGAGATTATATGAAGAGGAGATGGAAAATCTCCTCTAGAGTTTCAGAATAAGTCTCAACAATGTTGCAAAATTTACTCAGAATTTTTAAAGACATCCAAGTGTGAAATGTTAGCTGTGACTACATGCTTACTCATAATGCTCAACATGGGATAACAAACTGTTGCTGCCTCTCACAGTTTCAACAAAGTCCTGGGGTCTATTTGTCATCTATTATGAATCATGACTATTAGCATCATTGCTACTGTGCTCCGTATATGTAAAGGGACCCATTGAAATTAGGTGGTCCAGGCATGTTGAGTGCAGGGAATACACAAGTTATCATTAAGGAACCCTTGGGGGTTGGTGGCTAGGTCCATTTTGGCTAGGTCAATTTCCCTGCGAATATATATTTGATCATGTTTTATATGTTTTCTAATAAATGACAAGACTCTTTCAAACACTGGTGCAAGTGTAGCATTTTACTCAAACATTTATAAGGTAACACAGTTGCAAAAGGTCGCCCACAGTGACAGCAGGTATTATCTATATGATGTATTCACACAGGTCATAACCACATTGTTGTAGCATAGAATCAGCCAGAAAACTACAAGACTGTATGAATAAAAAGAAAATTGTGTGTGGGGAAAACTGTTTGCAATTCATGTCTAAAGCTGAGTAGACACTGTGATTTTACCATGATTTCGGGGTCATAAATATATTTTTATTGTTGGTCACAGGCAGCTTAGTATTGTTTCAGTTTATTAAATTTGAGATGAATAGCTTCCAGTGAAGTTCTGATTAAAAATGTATTAAAAATGTTATGTCCTACAATGTAGTTCTCTAATGAAGAATTAATTAGGGAACAGCCATTGATGCCAATTTTACATACTATACAAATGAATGTGTAAGAACTGACAAGGGCGAGGAGTGAAGATATTTGACGTTGCATAGTCTACTTTGGATTTTACTCAGCATCTCACTGGGGTCACATCATACAATCTGACAAGCAACTATTGTAAAGACGTCAAAAAAATGCACATCTTAAGTTAAAGAAAAAGAAAACCATTAATAGTATGGCTTTGTTTCCGTCACACGAACACTGACAATCTACCATTAATTTCCTTAAATGTTTTGGGTTATATACTCTTGTTAATTCATCTGAGAAATGGTTGACTTAATGAGTGATGTAGTGTGGTGTGAATGCATTGTAGAACATCTAATTAAGCCTATCTCACACCTCCAGAGAGCTTTCAAAATGAGACCTCAATTCTTACAGCTCTCCAATGGAAACGGCGAAACCACATAATAGCAAAACAACTGGCACTTGCTCCTGTGAAATTATCATTACTTTAGCTTTTGCCACTTATAAAAGGTCAGGCTCAGTCTCTTGAACATTTTCTGGAACTATGCCTATCTTCAGAAATGTAGCAGTGTTCCAGTGTGAGCTACCTCGTATGTGTCTTAAAGCAGAGCACACAGTCCATTACCAAAGGCAAAAGGCAGTCATTTGATTGAACTCAGATTGCCGGAGCCCTCTTGAGAGTGTCTGGACTTGAGAGAGAGAGAGGGGCTCTGAGGGCAAGTTTCAGAGCAGTGACCTATATCAGATAAGCAGTGATCCTTAGAGGATTGAGAGACTGATAGGGTTTATAAGACATTCTGCATCATTTGTTTTCTGGTATGGGTGAGAGCTAAAGCAACAGCGTTAACCGCTTATCCTCTAAATGAAGATACAGCAGGGACAGAGGTGATGGGAAAGAGGTAACTCAGCCAAACCCCCTGATATTTCCCTTGCTACTTCCTAATAGCTGGAGAGAGAGAAAGAAGGAATTGACAAAGAGCTGTCAACATCTAGCTGTGGTTTGCTGGTACTCCCCTTAGCCATAGTAAGTTCAAGGACAGGGTATTACCAAAAACATTCTTCTATGCCTTCAGTAAAAGCCGCTCTGTAAATTTGTGTTTAGTATCAGGGGTTTTCATTCAAGGTCCAAGGGATACATGAGGGAATCTTGAGGCTGAATCACTAATGTCCACAGAAACATCAAAACAAAGCTGAGAGCCTGAGTATTCTCTTTAGTCCTCATGAAAGAAAAGCCTACCAACAAAAAAACCCTTCATTCTCATATAAGACCATTGAATATTGGCTGGAATACCACTCCAGTGCTGCGAAAGCCTCTTAATGTCTTAGTGCTCCTTCTGATTAGTCTGTGTCGATGTGCCACGGATCTTCAGAGGCAGCTGTCGGGGATGGGGCTCTCGGCTGATTGGCTCTCCTTCACAGCTTCCTCAGAAATGAGTGTCAAGCAGGTGGCAGGGTTGCGGGAAGCACAGCGAGATAGTAGCTCCTGTCCACTACGTTTGCAAGGGCACAGGTAACCCTGCAGGTGCATGCGGACCTTGCTGTGCAGCGAGGCATAGATGAAGGGGTTGTAGCAGGCTGAGCTCATGGCTATCAGGTGGCAACTGACCTGCAGCACGTTGACGTAGCGCTTGTCCAATATCTGGAAGTCCGAGTCTAGATCCAGAAGGAGATTGAGGACTTGCAGCGGGAGCCAACAGAGGGCAAAGGCAAGGACGGAGGCCACCAGAAGGGAGAAAGTCTTGTGCCGCTGCTTGCTCCATCGCTGCTGGCTATGGGACGACTCTCCAGGCATCGTGTGTTTTCGGAGGTGCATGCTGATGGCACAGTAGGAGACGCTTACAGACAGCAGGGGGATCATGTAGGATGCCAGCAAAAAGAAGCAGGAGTAGAGCAAGCGCTGGCGTTCGGCTTCCAGCCAGAATTCCTCGCATACTACCAGCTCCATGCCACTGGGTCGCAGGTCCACATAGCGTGTATGAAGGGAAGGAGGAGCAGCCAGGGCCAATGAAACTGCCCAGACACCCAATGCCACTGCACCACAGCCCCACACTGAGATACGCCTCCGCACTGGATATGCCACCACCACGTAACGGTCCATGGCGATGGCAGTGAGGGATAATACAGAGGCGAAGACCGTTGCACCTTGCAACAGAGGAATAAGGTGACACATTGGACGGCCGAATGCCCAGCCATGTGCATCAAAAGCATACGATGCTGTCAACGGCACACAGCTAAGGCACATCAGCAAATCCCCAGCTGCCAGGTTGCCGATGAAGAAATTGGTGGCATTGTGGAGCTTCTTGTCCGCCAGAATGCAGGCAAGAAGGAAACTGTTCCCGACACCAGCAACAACAACGACCAAGGTGTAGAGTGGAATAAACAGAGGTTTGAAACGTAAAAGCAGCTGGGTTCCCGAAAATTTATCCAGGGGGTCTGTTCTATTCGTAGCTCCGAGGGATGCATTAATGCCGGCCAAAACTTGTTCCAGAAGAGGATCCATTTCAACCTGTGACAAAAACATTAATGAAAAACAAAGACAACCTTTATGCACAAACAGGTACACACTCACTCATCCGTTAGAGATAAACTCAGTGTGAGATTGGCACATGGAAACGCTGTTGCCATGCTCTTGATGGAACCCCTTTTAAAAAGTCTTTCTCTTTTTGTCTTGATGAGACTTGAGCACCCTCTAAGCACTAAGCAGAAAGGTTGCATTTCACGGATCGAATTAATTGCTCAAGCAGACTTTTTTTTTTTTTTTTTGCTCAAGGTGAGTCATAACGTCTAATTGCAGTGTTATTATTTAGTATTATCTAGAAGAAACTTCAAAGGTATTTACCTTTATTTAAAGCCACATTGTCTGGAATAGGTAATTCACAAAGATGTACTGGTTATCAGCATTCTGAATGGAGGAAAATTTGCATTTGATGACTCTATAATTACTTCCTGAGTATATATCAAACTTCATTACAGGATGTGTGATTACATGAATTGATTATTACAATTGTAATTATACCGCATGCTTAGCAAACATGAGTGGACAAGGCCAAAAAGTAATAATGATGGTTATGTATATCAAATGTAAATGCAGTTAATAGCTGAAAATCTTTATCTAATAACAATGTTTTGCATTTTTTGTTTTTGTTTTTGTTTGTGCACTATGATACAGTGTGTTCTTAATATGCCACCTTTTTTAATAGCGATAGAGATTAAGTATAAATGAAAACACTGTTATCAGCGTGTTATATTAGATATGATATCTGATGGTGCCATCAGCTGCCAGTAAAACAGACAGCGTGTGGTCAGGATTCGAAAAATCATACGCACTGAATTTTGAAGACTTTTAAAATTTACAGTTTAAAGCAATTGAATACAAAAATAATGAATCTGAATTTAAATGTATTATTTTTAATAGTAAAACAATGCAGCACTGAATCCACAATGTGTGTAAAACATAAATTAAAAAGTGTTTTAAAAGCAATTACAATTACAGCACAGTTTTGAAAAGGCACATGCAATGTAAATGACAAGCAAGTGTGTGTTTGTCAGAGAAATTGCAAAAGACACACAGAAAGAGTACCTGCTGCACAAAAGCTTGATGTATATCAAGGTGTGATTTTTTTTTATGTCCCCTCAGTGTTCTTCCACAGTTGAGATATTATAATTCAGCTCCAAATGTCCACATCCATAAATGATCCTCTGTGCCCAGTTTTCCATGTGTATCTGATATCATTTACCACTGTCTCACAGGAGGAGAGTGGTTAGTGAGGTGCAAATCCACCAACCCAATGGTCTGTGGTGGAGGGGGTGCTGGGAGGCTGAGAGGGAATGAGTGAGCAAGAGGGAGAGAGAGAGAGAGAGAGAGAGAGAGAGAGAGAGAGAAGGGGGAGTGACTCTGTCTTCTGTCACAAACGCAGTAAGAAAACACAGTTCTCCTACTGAGACCAACCTCCTTTTTTTCTTTCTCTCTCTCTCTCTCTCTCTCTCTCTAGATTAAAATCCACATAGAAGCATATATTTCAGAGATTTTTTTTTTTTTTTTATAAAAACTCAATCTTTAATCTCTCTTTGAGAATTTTTTTTTTTTTCTATTCCCCAGCTTGGTATCTGAGAGCAGCTGATATTTTTGGAAAAACCGGTTGGTGATTGTTTTGGTGGAATTCACAAAACAACTTTGGGATGGCTAAATTGTATATAAAAATCTGTAATCAATACATTCACCATACTCTCCCAGCTAATTAAGTGTCAAGACTTATATAAGTATGACAAAGAATGTATTGCATCCTAAAATTTTAAGTTAAAGCAAGAGATAAAACCAAAAAAACAAATCAACAGCAGATGTCTAGCTATCTGCCTTCATTAGTGTAATAATTTTTTGGTTTCTCAGTGATTATATAGAAAAGCGACAACATCATGTGATCATAATCAATTAACTCACAGAGAGAGAGATCACAAGCCCGTGTATGTTACAGACGGCCATCTCCCATATGTGCTTCAGCACAATAAAATAGCTTTTTCTCGAAAAGAGCATTCACGGGTGTGTCTTTTCAAAGATGGTGTTGCGTCTGACAAACTCGAAGTTGTGTCTTTGTAAAGATGAGATTACTTCTTCATCTGGAAATGACTGCTATGCTTTCCCAGGCCACCATGGGGGTATGGCTCAAGTGGAGATCTCCACCGTGTCCCGAGCCCAAACATTTGGAAAACTGGTTCTTCGGGGTGACCAGGGCTGGTTCTCAACTACCAGCCCAGGTGCCATTCTTCCCGGAGCTGGGGCTTACCAGGTTGTGGAAGGCACCTTTTCCTGCCGGAAACTGACCTGCTATCTCCCCCCCTCCCCCATTGAAGCAGTCAGTTGCGATGCAGTTGTAACCTAATAACGCCTCCAACCAGCAGGACAAACCATGCCTCCCCTCCCAGGTCTGTAGGTACTTATCTGTTTTGTCTGATGATGCTTATGTGGATTGTGGAGAAGCTGCATCCATCTTACACGCTACAGCGCTACTGCAGGTTCTTCAGGCTAAAGCACTAAGAGACCTGCACGAGGGTGGAGACAATCCAGAAGTTCTGAAAGAGCTCCAAACTACAACTGACCTCTCATTCCAAGTGACGAAGGTCAGGGTTCCCACTACTCCCTTCAGGGATCAGGTGGTGAGCCTGCAAGAACTACCCCCAGAGGAGGCAGACCCAGACCTAGCTTTGTCCTTTGTCCCCTGGAGAGTGGATTCCATCACCCTTGCTTATCAGGCACAGGGTGTGCCCTGCCGGTCTGAGTGCAAGCATACTCTACTAGAAATGTTGCATCCTCCTGGTCGTTGGCTTGAGGCACCTCACTGAAAGATATTTGTAGAGCTGCGATTCTAGCCTTTGTGTGGAGCACAAGGGTAGAAGCACTTAGAGACCCAATTTTAGTGTTGGCTTGCTTAAACCACGCCAAAGAGTCTGTACTGTACACCCTGTCGAACTCTTTTGTCCCCTTAGCAGCCAGACGTGGCATAGTATCCGGCACCAGACACTCACTCGATGAATCTGTGAAAACCGGTAGAGGGCTGGGTTCTGTATATAGAGACCTAAGTGGATCCCATATGTGTAAAGTCCACGATATAGCCTCAGAGTCAGTGTTTGCCTGGCAGACTTTCTGCCATTTTCCAAGAGTTATAATCACCTCTAATCTTCCATATTCACCTAAATGGTAGTTCATATGTGTAAGTGCTTTTGAACCTCCTTCGGGAAAGATGGGGCCTCCGCAACATTCCTGTTCCATGTGGAATGGGTACATTTTCCCAGTGTTATCCAATCTTAAAGAATGGGCAGTGCTATGGCTGGCCTTCTTATTGCCAGCGCCAGCCTACGATTAAAAGGGGGGGCTGGAGGCTCGCACAGGACACTGGAAGGGGCAGCACCCACAGTGTTTTGGTAGGGAACATAATTCATCAGTAATTAGCGATGTGTCATCTCCATTCCCTCTTTCAGGGAACATCTCAGTTACAAATGTAACCCTCTAACCTGGAAGGAGGGAACAGAGATGTAACGTCCAGTCGCCACAGCTGCTGTACCACCGCTGAATGGTCGGGTTACCAGCTCGGCTCCTCTGTGAAAACCTGGTATGCGTTGCACCTGCTGCCTTTTTATGCTCACACTATGATCAGTGGCAGCAGATGCAATCACTGAATTCCAATGTGCATTGGCTTGTTTAGTTACACTCGAAATGGATTGGTCTTTCTAAGCAAGATCCCAATTTGTCAGTCATTACCGAAGTGACAACTCCATTCCCTTCTTCAGGGATCCAGGGTTACATACGTAACCGAGACGTTCTCTATGTAACACAAAACAATCGAACAGGAATGAATATTATGGCAAAGGTGTTTGCAAATGTTTGCTTTTGATATGTGTTTGTGATATTTTGAATGCAAGAGATGTGAAGCATTTTGTTTGTGTAATTCTTGAGTTTGTGTATAAAGTTTTTAAAAAAAGGCAAAGTTTTGAAAATATATGTAAGCAGTTGAAAAAAAACCTTGTAATATATAAAAATGTATCTATAGGAATTTTTATAAATCATTTTGTGACAAATTAGCAGAAGATGTTTCACTCTCTGCCTTCATCAGTCTAATAGTTCTTTGTTTCTCAGTGATTATATAGAAACATCATGTGACCATAATCAATTAATCCACAGACTTAAATTCAACAAACACAAACAAATTGATGGGAAACTTGCAGCGGAGAGAGAGATATCAAAAGAGAGAGAGAGAGAGAGAGAGAGAGAGAGATATCAAAATTATCATTCAAAGATGACATTGTCTGTAAATAAAACAAAAATGTCTCTCTTTGTATGGTTTCTTTTTTTAATCAATATCGCCACGTCAGCGGAAAGTAATCACTCATTCAATACTTATACATTTAAGTTGTTCTGTATCGTGATTAGAATCAATACAGTGTCTAGCAATTAGAGATCACTTACTTTGATTCTCAATGCTCTTGACGTTTTCCCTACATACATACATGAACATTATATTAAATATATAATTTTTTTTGTAGAATATGTTATAGCCTACAAGATTTTATATAATACACCTGTTTGTGTGGGAAAACATTTTTACATTGTAATACCGAAAAAAAAAAAAAAAAAAAAAAAAAAACTTTTTGTCATCACGTATAACTAGTGTTGGGTACCAAAATGTACCTATGGAACCGGTATGCATTGAACCAAATAAGAACGCAGATTTCGATGCCTCATTTCAGTGCCTCTTAAATGCCTGAGCGAAAAATTGAAATATGTGTCCTGGTTCTCCGAAATGTACTCAAGACGCATGGGAATCGCTAGGCTTTTTTAGCGGGGCCATAGTATTTAGCTCCATAAACTGTACACAAATTTGCGATCGCCTCAGAGTCAGTCCCCTTAAATTTCATATGATACTGGCATCAGACCCGTCTCCTCTCTGTTTTTCAGCGCGCTCTTCAATCCGCAGACCGCGGCACAGCAGCACGAGCGGACTCAAACAGAAACAGAGGACACAAGGTGTGTGTTTATTGTTCGATTGTCAGAATATTTGTATCTGTGCAGTTCTTTGTCATACATACAGTTTACAAAAGGTCAAGAGAGAGCAGTTGGTTTCTCATCTACCGTAAAGTTTTCGCTCTTTTCACCGCTCCACAGGTGTTTCGTCCAGCGACAATCTAGACCTTAACACATATGAACACATACTTTAATTAAACTTATTTAAAAATACTTCATCTAATTATATGTAATTTATACATATACTACTGTGTAAAAGACTTAGTCTTAGGCAGTCGGTTGTCAGACTGCTTGTGCATTCAACCATCTCACTAGATTATTATTAAAATTAATTGCAAAATGAATGTTTGGAAATGTAAACTGATATCTCCTACTGACACATTATAGCAAAAGATATGAACTGGCTTAAAACCCTTTTTTGAAGTGAAAACACTAATGTGCCTAAAACTGTACTTTACAAACTACATTGTTGCTACTTTATAAAGAATGAGCAAACAGTCATTCACAGAACTCATTAAAGACAGTGACAGACAGCACTTATTTTTAACTACATATCAGAGTGATTGACAGAGATACAGTAGAAACACTATGTGTGATTTTGTATTAAATAATGACCCAGATTGTGAAATACATTTATTAGCTTTAGAGTAAAGGAAGCTTGGGAAATGAGAGCATCCAAGGAGAGTGTGAATTCTATGAAAATATTTTAAATATTTTTAATGTTCTTTAATGTTATCCTTTTAAGGGTTTTTTAATGAATTTATTTTTATAGAAGTATCGGTTCAGGCACCGTTTAGGCACTGGTTCCGTTTTAAAAGTATCGAAATGGCACCAGTATCGTGTAAAACACAATCGATACCTAACCCTACGCATAAGATCTCATCTAACTATGTTCACCATATTTTTCGATTTTATTTTTTTGTAAGAGAACATTGGAGGATATATATATAAATAAGGAAAAATCTGAAGCTAAAATAAACCAAAATGTATTTAATAATAAATACAATATTAATAATAATAATAATAATACAAATAATAATAAAATGCATTTTGCAGACAGAATATTTTCTTGTGTCACAATTTCTGAAACCTGACACTCAAACCCCAGAACCACACTCCAAATCACATACACTAATTCTCAGCTTTTATCTCAGCTTTTAAGACACTTTTTGCATAACACAATACACAGTTCTCTATGTAACACAAAAATCTTACAGAAATTAATATTATGCCAAAGGTGTTTGCTTTTGTGATTTTTTTTAAGACAGTGCTTCATATTGCAAGAGATGGGATGCATCAAAATTCTCATTTGAACCCAAAGATGACATTGGCTGTAAATAAAACATCCAAAATGCCTGTCTTTGTATGATTTTGTTAAAATCAATATCTCCACATCAGCAGAAACTAATCACTCTTTCAATACTTATACATTTAAGTTGGTCAATATCGTGATTAGAATCAATACAGTGTCTAGCAATTAGAGATCACTCACTTTGATTTTTGACATTCATCGCCACTGTCATTAATTTGGGAAAAATCACTACATCCTAGATTCTGTCTTATATTTCCTAGACAACAACTTTGATCAACTTTTCATTGACTATTGTGGATGTTTTTATTTTATTGTGATTCCCAGTGATTGAAAACAGCCCTCTTGCATTTCCCCAGCATGATGACTATGCTACTTACTAAAATGCCCTTGACCACAACAAAAAAGCTGAATGTCAGACAAGTAATTCCTTTTTTAAGCATCACTTCTAATCACCATTAGCTTTGCTATTTGCATCACAATGAGAAGGCAATCATGTGTATGACTCTGAATGAGAGTCATTAAGCGATCGGAATACAGGAAACTTCTCATGGCATGATGTGATTAAATGGTCAACAAGAAAAAAAGAGTTTCTATAATGAGCAAATCCAACGTGGAATGTACTGATTATTTAAACACTGAATTACACTAAAAGGAAGAGTAAAGTTTAAAATCAAAAATGATTGTTTGATGCAAAGACATTTAATTCGCATTAATTCATGGTAAATGCCTTATCTCCCTCAAAGGACAGCTGACTTGGGTGTTTTCAGTTTGGACAGTCAAACTGACACAGAGTGATTGTTTTTGAGGGGGCTGGCACGAGGCTTAACGCAATCAATTGCCATCTTGTTGATACCCTGAGAAGAGTGAACTAAAAATGGGCAAAAAATTGAGCAAATAGAGTGAATTTGAAAGGTTAATTGCAATTGTGCCTGTCTAAGTAAATGTCTTGGCATAGCTAGTGTTCTGAATTTGACTGCGGGCAAAGCCTTTGGTGTAAGACAATCAACACTAATAATTTTACCCCTCATGTCATGAGGATTTTGACCTCTTTAGTCACCCAACCCTTGTTCGTCCCCTGCGACCGCTCTCACATTGTGATGGTGTCACATGCAAGCTATTGCTTTTGCTTGACGAGGGGATGAAATAATAGCATAAAAGAGATCAGAAAGAGAAGACATAGATTCACTGAACATTATTTTGGCTGGGGTTAAAACTCATTCAATGGCACTGACTCATAATCAGTTTACCAGACTCAGGCACTGAACTTTTCTGAAAGTGCAAACCCCTTTTCCAGATCAGTTCCATAGGGCTTTATATAAGGCTCTTATTTTTGAATGAAACAAGATATTAAGTAAGAGAAAAAAAGCATTTTATTCATTGGGGATTGATTGGTAAAAATGAAATAATGTATCAGCCTTGATACTTCTATGTCAAGTATAATTTTTCCATCTACTACAATGGACTTAATTATGAAGGCTTGTTTCCTCCATAATATAATTGATCATTTAGTTGAGTGCTTATAACTTCCTCTTTTCTTCTTCTCGGAATTCTGAGTTTATAAAGGGTCAATAAATGTCAAGAACGATTCAGAAACTCACAAAGTTTGAATGTCTAACAGAATGCATTTCTGTACTGTATGCGTGTTTTAGTGTATGTGTCATCAAAGGTGAAGTGTGTAATTCATGCACCACTTGCGAAGCCTAACAGAAAATAAAATAGAACACAGCAATTTTAAACTCATTTCCATATGAAACAAACAATGATACATGGAGCTGTGCACAAATGTCACCTTCACACAAATTTCTGAAATTAGTTTTGTCACCTAAGAAGCTTTTTCAGATGATTTCTTCAGTCATGTTGAGGTTTTAGCATGCAGCCCAGAGTCAGCTGCATAAAATTGGATCTTTCTCTGTTTGGCCATTTCATCAGTGCTAGTAAAGAGAACATGCTTCTTTTCCACTTTCACCTTAACCCAGACCCCTCAGGCTTTTAGCGTTCAGTATGTTTCATAGTTTATTTATACCCACTCACACAGGAGATAAATAACATGGTAAGAACTTTGAAGGTGCTGCTCAGTTAGAAGCTCTTCCATCTGAAAAACACATAGAAAACACACATTCTATCATGAACATGTTTGTTGCATCACAAATCCAATAAGAGTTATGCTATGCATTTAATGTGTTCCACTTTAAACTGATTTAGCAACATTCCTGCAACCTGATTGGCCATCTGACGCCTCCGGCTTGTTGTCCAGAAAGAAATCCATGTGTGATGTCATATTATATCAGATATTATATCACCCCCCCCCCCCCCCCCAGAATGTTAGCAGTAGAAGAAAAATGGTGTCACAATTTACTCACCCTCATGTCATTCCAATCCTGCATGCATTTCTTTCTTTTGGAGCAAAAAAGTAAAAAATTTGAATAATGATGGAAACCAGACCATTTTTGTTCCCATTGACTTTCATTATGTAGAAAAAAAAAAAAAAAAAACGGAGGAAAAAAACCCAATATCATATCATATCATATCATATCATATCATATCATATCATATAATTTCATATCATATAAACAAGCATGGTGTTGATTTATGGCTGATTCAAAAAAAAAAAAAAACAAAAAAAAAACATTGCAAGAATTAGATGTTTTGTTTCCCGGTCTTTTCCTTGGTGAAACATGTTCATGCCTTTATCACCAGCAGGGTGGACTATTATAATGGGCTCCTCACAGCCCTTCCCAAAACGACCATTAGACATCTGCATCTCATCCAGAACACTGCTGCCAGGATTCTGACTAGAACCAGAAAATCTGAGCATATCACACCAGTCCTCAGGTCCTTACACTGGCTTCCATTTACATTTAGGATTGATTTTAAAGTACTTTTACTTGTTTATAAATCACTCAATGACCTAGGACCAAAATATATTGCAGATAAGTTCTCTGAATATAAACCTAACAGATCACTCAGATCATTAGGATCGAGTCAGTTAGAAATACCAATGGTTCACACAAAACAAGGGGAATCTGCTTTTAGTTACTATGCCACCCGCAGCTGGATTCAGCTTCCAGAAAAGATCAGATGTGCTAAAACACTAGTCACATATATATATCATATATATATATATATATATATATATATATATATATATATATATATATATATATATATATATATATATGTGTGTGTGTGTGTGTGTGTGTGTGTGTGTATATATATATATATATATATATATATATATATATATATATATATATATATATATATTTGAATTACCATTGTGTACGAAATGTGCTATATAAATAAACTTGCCTTCATTCTGTAGAGATGAAACCAACTGGGCATCACATTTTGCAATGTTCCCTTTTTAAGTTTTCATTGAAAAGTTAAAGGACGTTTTTATGACATGAAGATTGTATTATGAAGAAACTGGTTCACTGTTGCACAGCCTTTGATGTCTGAAACTCTATTACCAGAAGCTGAACATCCAAAATAGAGCTGAGAGCAAGACAGTAGGGGATGTATGAAGCGTGGTTCAAAGGAAGCTGGACCAGACTGTGAACAAGGGTTATATGCATTTTTAAACTTAAATTCAGTCATACTTTTATTTTGGATATATGTTGGAAATTCAGTTCTGTTAGGGGGTTTCCTACTATTTTTTTTTAACAGTTCCCAAAATTGCACAAGCATTTAAACTAAATGACAAATTCCCAAATCTAAAACACATTTTTTCCCCTTGTATCATTTATCATTTTAGAAATTTTTTATGCTAAATGATTTGTTTCTTCATTTTTTTTTTTATTTTTTTTTTTGATGTACACATTTCATGTTGGTCAGAGGGATAGAGGATGTGGAGGATGACTAACTTAAACTGAAAGGGATAATAATGTGTGCACATTTGTATGAATGATGTTCTCCTAATCTAAAAAAAAAAAAAAAAAGGATGTACTATACACAACATATTCTTAATACTTAAACTGACTCAAATAATATGTTGTTGTATGGTTATAAGGAAGAAAAAAATATGACAAGGTTTAATATAAGAGAAGAGCTGAAGGCCACTATCAGAGCAACCTGGGCTCTCATAACACCTGAGCAGTGCCACAGACTGATCGACTCATGCCACGCTGCATTGCTAAGTATTGAGTGCTCTGTACATACTCATACTTTTCATTTTCAAACTTTTTAGTTGGCCAAGATTTCTAAAAATCCTTTATTTTTATTGGTCTTAAGTTATATTCTAATTTTCTGAGATACTGAATTTGGGATTTTCCTTAGTTGTCAGTTATAATCATCAACAATAAAAGAAATAAACATTTGTAATAAATAAGTCTGTGTCAAATTTTTCTAATGAAATTAGTGAAATCAGCTTTTTGATGATATTCTAATTATATGACCAGCAAGAATGCATTAATTTGAAATTAATCTCGTCCTACTGCTAACTTGTGCATTGCGGTCAGAAATTGTTTAACTGATCTGAAAAGCCGCCTCGTAACTATGGCGTGATAATGCGTCATGTTCCACCGCTGAGGTTACTGCAGATGCTCCACGTTGGGTTTACTCAAAACAAACAGACTCTAAATGTCTCTTCATGTGTTGTGTATGTCTTAAAAGGTTTAATTGGTAACACTTTAGAATAAGGTTCCATTAGTTAATGTTAGTTAACTACATTCGTTAACATGAACTAAGCAAGAACAATCCTTCTACAGCATTTATAAGTCTTAGTTCATGTTAATTTCAACATTTACTAATGCATTATTTAAATCAAAAGTTGTGCTTGTTAACATTAGTTAATGCACTGTGAATTACCATGAACTAACAATGAATAACTGTATTTTCATTAACTAACATTAACAAAGATTAATAAATAAAGTAATAAATTTATTATTCATTGTTTGTTCATATTAATTAATACATTAACTAACATTAACTAAGGGAACCTTATTCTAAAGTGTTACCGTTTAATTTGATCTCAAAGTGCATTATTGGGGCATATAAGAATAATGCAAATATCAAACGCATAGAAAACCCGTGTTGCATGACAGAGCAGGCTTTGTACTACTTACAATGTTTAAGTGTGTGCGTGTGTAATAAGAATAAGATGTAGTGTGTAGTAAGAATAATACATGATTATTCTGACCTCTTGTGGTGAAGTTACTCAACTGCTGACAAAGTCTAAACTGTTCTCTAAAGAAAAAAATAAATAAATACATGCATGTACAATTCAACTTCACACATCTATACATGTGTAATCTAGATATCCATTTTCTATAAAACCAGTGCAGTTAATTAAATTACTTTTCATTTGCTCCTTTTTCCCATTAAACTTTAATGTATTTGATGATAATTGCTCCTACAAATTAGGGCTTCAGGTCAGGCTGAGAAAAACCAAAATATGGAAAAACGTCCAAGAGAAGTCCATGTTAAATAGAACTCTGTACATAAACCTTTGCTTAATCATTTATACCATAACATGAGTAGCTCCAAATGGAAACTTGTCTGTCACTTAAAAAGTCAAATGGCATCATAATACATCATAATATTAATCCATGGAGCCTGAGCAGCACCAATACAGACTATAAAAGTGTCTGTGTTTTGTATTTCTTTAAAAGTTCTATTTTAATTGAAAGCACATACTTGTGCCACAGAACAGTTTTCCCAAAATCTGATATAAATGAGAAGTGCAAAAGTTTGTCACTATATAGTAATACTTTCATGTATTATGATTTGACAATAGCATTATTTTCAGTCCGTATAAAGTGCACTGTAAAAAATTTCTTGTTGTTTTTACAAAAACTTTTTGGCAGCTGTGGTTGCCAGAATAATTTTGTAAAAATACAGAAAACTGTAAACACATTTACGTCAAAAACTGTTAATTTTACAATATAAAGCTGTAATTTACAAACAAGAAAATGTGAATATAAACCAGTAAATTCAACAACACACAAAATTAAATCTGTTTTGTACCTTGAAAATACTGACAACCACTATAATAATAAAGATGGTACTGTATAAGAGAAAGCCACATGAAGTATCAAAGCTCATCACAAGTAGCTTCACCACAAGCAGAAGTATATATTAACATATAGAAGGTGCACATTTATGGAAACACAAAACACCATCATGGTAACACACGTGATACTTAAATAATGCAAAAAACTTTCATTAAGCAACAGAAGATGTAACATAAAGCTCAAATGTACATAACTGATAACAAGAACTATTTAAAAACATGATTATTTAAACAAAATACTTTCAAACGTGGAGTGTCACGCAGGGAATTCTGGGAATATCAGTTTACAGTTTTAGACTGTAAATTATACATTGATTTGTTCTTTTTTTACTTCTAAAAGCTGTATAATTAACAGAATTTTACTGTAAATTTACATTAAATGCTTTGTTAGATCTTTTACAGTTTTTCCCTGTATATAGTACGGGAACTTACTGTTAACCTATTATCAGTTTTTTTCCATAGCGTTTTTACAAAATTTTACAGTTAGAATTACACTTATTTTTTACAGTGTGTGAAATATATATGAATAAAATTCAAGCTCCTGCTGGTAGATTACTCTTTCTCCATCAAGTCTTAATGCGAGAAGATGAAGGCTTTCTGAAGGGGGTTTGCATGCTCTCCTCATGTTGGTATGTGTCCCCATTCCAAAGATATACAGGTTAGGTAAAATGGATACACAAAATTTCCCACAGGATAGTCTCAGTACAAGGTGCATTCCTTTGACACACCCATTCAATAACATAACCTTAACTAAAATTCTCCACTGTCCAGCCTCCCTTATTACTTTCTCCTCTTCCAGTGGAAATTATGTTTTTGAGAAAATCTTTATCATGATTAAAATTTATTTTGAATTTACTGTACAGTTTGTATACATTTTGTAAGCATTAATTATTGCATTAATTAAGTGGTTTGTGAAACCTAATAGACCATGACTCTGAATGCTACCTTACATGCAATGCGAATATGACCCGGAAGAAATGACCCGGAATAAGAAATAAAAAAGGTTTAAAGGTAGTTTTTAATTAAATTGTTTTACAGTTGTTTATTAGTAATGAAGAACATGCAACATTTATAATGAGTAACAGTGCCATTTTGCCATACATCTTATTGTAAGTGTATCAGAAGACATTAACAGTGAGTATTACTGAATTATTATTAGATTTTTACACTAAACATTATTTAAGATGCAAATAAGTGAATTTATAAGTCTGAATTTAAACCACATTATTACAGGAAAGAGTTCATCAATTCTTTCATCGACTGGCATGTAAGTGATGAATCAGAATTTCACCTTCTGTTGATTTTATTTAGAGTTATGTAATAGTGTTGAAGCTCTGTATTAGTAAACAGTTTTATCAGCTGAAGTAAAATCATCAGAAACACAGACAAGTACATAATTATCACTCTGTAATTTGAAAGGCCTCCCTCAAGCTCTGTAGTGCATCCTTCTGAGTGATATTTCCCCATGCTTCTGGTAATTTTGCAGGTGCACACTGATATCTTTGAGCAAATCTACTGTTGTACCTCATGAACACATATCTCCAGTAGACTGCAGCCCCATTATTCCTAGGATCTTCTGGGTAAATGTTCCAGTCTGGGTAAATAGACTGGTACTCCTTAAAGGGCAGAGAGCGGCCCGCTGTATCTCTGTTTTGAAATTGGTTTTGTCCTGTAATATCTGCAGAGCAGGTGTTGTGAGACAGAGTGGTCGAGTTGGCATTGGTATAACACACTAGACCTTTGGGCCGATGCACCACCGCTTCGTGCACTTGATGCTCTGTTTCTTCCAGGTCACATGGAGCTTTGCAGAAAGGACAGCGCTTATCGCACCCCTTGACTCTTTCATATAGCATGTCCTGAAGTTTATCAGGGAGGTCATCCGGGACTTCAATGACATCCTCATTCTCCATAAATTCCTGATTAATTGATGAGGATAACTCAGAGACTGACTCCTCTAGGTTTGCAAAGAAATGTTCACGATGTGTACTTATGTCAAACAACGGTTTCTTCAAGATTTGAGTTGGAATAGTAATTTTTCCTTGACTCTCCAGACTGGCACAAACTTCCTCAAGTAGTTGTCTAACATTTCTCTGTGCCCCACTACTAGATTCAGATGCCTGATTAATGCACCTCTTTACCCAATCAAAGATTTGGTGCATCCGCTGTTCCCTGCGGTCTTCGATCATAACAGAACCTGACAGATGAACTCTGATAAAGTTCTCAATGCTCTTCCTTTGGAAGCTCTCATGGGACTGAAGGTACTCATGGAAATCCTCAAAGCTGTCCTTAATTAGCATTTCTTTAAGCAGACTGTAGTGGAACTTCTTTGGTGAGCTATAAAGTTGTGCATTTTTGTTCTTGAGCATATCATTAAATATCTGTCTCTCCAAGCTGTTGTAGATGAAGTCTTCGACTGTTGGCTTGAGGCACTTATTGGTGAAAGTCTGAGCAGCTTTTTGACACTGGTCCCTTTTTCGGAACTGATATATGCAATTCAACATGTGCCTTTCCCTGGTCTCGTTTAGGAATCTATCTTTTATTTCCTTTTCCCTTATGAATGACTCCTGCACCTCTTGAAAGGATTCTGCCGCTTTGCCACAGACATATCCTTTAATGTCCACTTCAAATTTGGGACTCATCACGAATGGCTCTCCTTTTAAAACTTCTAGACCCTTGTCCACGGTTGCAAGCAACTCTCGTATGTAGCTATCTGAATAGACCTCTTTGTGGCACACTTTATCTGAGACTTTTCTGTCGCAGTCTTCTATCAACTTATTGGTGAATCTTTGTGCAACATCCTTGTTGTACTTCAGTGTTTTCTTCATCTTACTACTCAAAGCGAAATGGGCAGTCTTCACTTTAAAGCCGTTGAGCTGGTTTGCATCTCGGAGTCTTATGTTTTGTCTTTTTAGACCACGGTCACTTAGGTTTTTCTTTAGCTGCTCCACCATCCTTACAAAGATTTCTTGTGTCTCTATGGGGGGATTATTCATGTTGGATGGGATATTTTCCCAAACACTGACAAATTCACGTTCAAGTTCCTTGTCATCAATCACACAGTTATTTTCCTTGGAGGTCTGCAAGAGTGAACGTAGCCTCACCTCCAGGGCTGCTTCAAGTGATGTCAATAAGGCGTGCATCTTAACTATCATATCATGACGAATGGTAGCAGACTCAAGTTTCTGGGCAACATCATATGTCATTTGCTCTTGAATGTGGTCTACTTTTTTGTTAAGGCTTACTTTGTAACTTTCCACTAGGCCAATATCAATATCCTCCTGCCTAAGGTAGTCCCAGAGACTTGTTTTAATGTGGTCTCTTTCTGTATTGATTTGGGTAGCTGCTTCATCTCTCAGGATTCTGAGTAGCCTATCTGAATCCAGGTATTCTCTCTTTTGGCTTGCTGATTCTTTCAACTTCATGATGTGATTGTCCAATTCATCCACCCAAAGATCCAGTTGATCATTGAGGTGCTTCTCTCCCTGTGCGAGTTTTCTGCAGAGACCAATGATGGCATCAGCTGTAGCCGTGTCTCCGAACTTTATGTCAAAATTTGCATTTTTCACCGACTCCCACAGCCTTAACATATACTCCATAAATGCACCCAAGCAGGTTGGATGGCCGTTTGTTGCCTTTTCATGGAACATAGTCAACAGTCTTTTCTTTAGTCTGAGAATTGCATCACTGTAGATTTGATCATTTTGTGAAGTCCCAGAGCTGCTGCCTGTACCTCTCCTTTCACTTGTGGGAAGTGTTTCTCTTTGAGATTCATTTGGGAGCTTTTCTTGGGTCAGTACATCAATTACACAACTCATGATTTTTCCATCCATTCCTGCTCCCTCTGAAGCAACCTGGAAGGTAGTCTTCCTCTCCAAGTTCCGTGTGCAGAGTATAGCATTGACAGCAATCTGAAGGTTGCGTCTTGTTTCGATCTGATCCTCATCTGGTAGATTTATTAGTGTGATGTCACTCAGTCCACTGACAAATGTAGCCAGTTCAGTGGCATGCATGAGGCTTCTTTCTGTTGTGGCATTCAAACCTTCTGTGCTTATCAACAACAGAAATTCACAGTCCATCTCCATTCTGAAGTTGTCAGGCAGGCTGAGGAGAAGCATGTATGCCCCTTTGATATGCCTTCTACCCCACTTTGGGAAGTTGACCCCAAACAAGGCAGATAAGATCTCTGCATTCTTGGAGTTGTGGAAACCTAGGATTGTCAGAACTCTCATGCGACTGAACTTTGGCAGCTGCTTGTGAACCTCGTAAAGAACGCTGTATACCCAGTTCATGGGAAATACAGAGGCATCCCCATCATAGAGTTCAAGGGGAACTCCATGCAAGAGTAGTTCAGCCCCTAAATACGGTAAGCGGAACATGTCGTACAAGTCGCTGTTCGGGCCACGGAAGTATCTTTCATAGACCAGTCCCATCTCTCGAAGTAAATGTTCAAGTCCAATGCAAGGTTCTTGCATTTGTTCCTCATTTGCTTCCCTTTGATCAGACATGTTACCCAACTGCATAACTTCAAGTTTCACTCTCATCCAAGAGAGAAAGAATGCCCGCTTGGTTGTGTCAAATGAACAAAGAGCTGCAGTAAAGGCTCTCATGGCTGTTGTTAGTTTATAATCAAGCAGTTGTTTTATAAGGTTTTCCTTCTCCCCTGTTAAGCTCTGGGATGCATGCTGTATGTTACGTGCCTCCTCCTTCTCCAGCTGACACAATTGTTTCCATACTGTACCTTGCAGGGGCAGCTGATTCTCCAAATAGCTAGACACTCCATCTTCAATTCCACTGAGGACTTCTTCAACTTCACTGAATGCCATTCGACAGAGCTCATCTTCATCAACATTAATGTCGAGGTCATTGGCCATACCAGCTGTACCTACAAGGTTTGTGGTGTGCAGGTATGCAACAAAGCGATCCAGAACATCTCTTAAGTTCTCAGCAATTTCTTCCTCATCACCTTCACGGCCATTAAGCATGGTTCCATCTGGAAGTTCTAAATCCTTCATCAGCCTTTGTTTAATTTTCTCATTTTGATTCTCTTGTCCATCCTCTGCTGATGCTGAGCAGTCTATTATAATCATGTGACTTGTATTGTCCCTCCATGAGGCAAGTAGATTTCGTTCCTTGGCACCAAAACTTCCACAGAAAACTATGAGGACTGCAGATGTGTAACACAGAAGACTCATCTGTTTTTCACAGTCAGCTGCATCTCCACGGAGATTAGCTACTAGCACAGGACGAGAAAAGATGTTGTTATGATGATCTCCTGAATGCAGGTTCCAACAAACCTCTACCAGACCATCAGCGAGAACTCGGGGCAGCTGCCCTCCCTCCATACCACAGTTTATGAAGCAGTCATTTTGCTCATGTGGACCCCCAAGAACGCGGTTGAGTACCCGAGATTTTGAGATGTTGCAGGAACCTAGCCTCACTGCGGAGAGAAATGGCATCCTGGAATCAGCCATGTTCTTCATGATTGGTCCCTCAGAAGCTGACTTCCACTGACCGAGAACTCCTCTAAATGGACACAGGAGGATGGTTCCATTCTTTTCTGGGTGAATAGGGGGAAGATACAGAGGCACTGCAAAGTTGCACTGCATCATTCGCTGGGCGATCTCTTGCTGTAGGAAACTATTTGTTGTCATGTAGATGACAACAACCAGGTCTAAAGGATTGATAGCGCATTGTGAATTCTCATCCATGTCCAAACCGTAGTCTCCTACTGGTACCTTGCAGCAAGTGCTGCGGGCTTGGGGGTTGCATAGCCAGAGCCGCCGGAGGAATGCATTTAAGAGCCCTGTTGGGTCCTGTGGAAGGTCATCTTCAGTGCTTGGAGTGCTTACATATTGCATTGCTGTAAGGTCCAGAGGTGCCACCTTTTCCCTGTGCAGGTCCAGCATGTGCAGTAAAATATGCTTGTCCCTGTCAATTTCAGACACTAGAGGAGAACCATATTTGGTAAATAAATTCAGTGTTATAATAATATAAAATTTTTCTAATTATAATAATTTTTCAATAAATTATTCTGTTATAATGTTTCTAAAAAGGTTGGAAAGAAATGCTTAATAATGAGATGATGGAAACAGAAATCTGATGCATATCGTAACTCTTACCTATCTTAGTAGTAAGGGGCCCCGGGTCGGGGACAGGCTTCCGATGTAGAGACATTGTTTTAGAATGTGTATTTAATTGTCAGTTAAAATTTGAAGGATCACATTGACCTGCCAGCCAAAAACAACATTATGTTATACAATGTCCCTCTTTATACTTCAGAAACTAAATTAATGAATGAATGAATACAAGTACACAACATAGAACATGCAAATACAAACGGCAAGTTTTAGCTCGGATTACATTACATTTAGTCAAAACTCAAAAGTCAACTCAAAAGTCAGTTTAATAAATTTTTTATGCAGCAACAACTTAAGAGTTCATGCAGAAACCACCTAATTATAGATTCATAGACCTGATAATAGATTCATAAATCTGCTTTTTAGGACAGATAGGTATTTGCAAATTAGATGTTCATATCCTTGACAGAGGATAAATCATATCCAACTTTTCCTAAACTGCATCCATCTGAGGAACGCAATTCAACAAATCTGTTGACAGTTTGCCTTAGGGGGACAAATAATGTAAATCGTACTGGGCTAATTACTCAATTATTGGCTGGATGTCTAATAGTAGATATAAGCATGTCCTGTACATCAAAATCGCATAGCTGGGGTTTTCTTTTATCATTTGTCAATATAACTGTTAATAAAATCAGCATTTTGTGTTTTTATTTTTAATTTTTTTCATTCATCAGCAACTACTTAACATGTATCTATCTTCTTTCCTGAGGGTTATAAGTAAGTTTTCACAAGCCACATAGATGGAAATCTAATTTCTCATTAAAATCAATGATTTTGTATTCCTCAGATTAGGCAGTCACTATTAATTCATAGACCCAAAACCACAGATCAGTTAAAACCCAGATATAAAGTACACATCTATACCATCATAACTATGCAATTCCTCATTTAATTAAATTAAATGACTGAAAAACTAAACTTTGCTAATGGTTTTATACAAAATATGTTGTCAGTAGTATAATAGTATACTAGTATAGTACATATTACCATATCATCTCTCCTAGGAGTTAAAACAACAAACAAGCAAATGGATAAATAAGCAAGTACGCTTACCTAAAATGAATGATGCCTTCTTTGGCTGTGTTCTTTGCTGTCATGACATGGAAGTGATTTGACTGGGATGACACTGAGAATTTATACAAGCCTTGAGAGTGATACAGTCTGCTTTTTGGGAATTTGCCCCACCCCGTACTTTAGGTATATGCACGTGCAGTTCTTTATCACGTACACAATCAGAAAACAACTCCCATCAAGCAGAAAAAGTACCAAATAATCCATGTCCTCATGTGATTATTTAAAACACTTCTGCAATAGATATTGTTTTGTCAGCAAAATGTTGAACCAAGTGTAATTTATTTAAAAAAGGGGAAAAAAAGATATAGAAATAATAAATCCATTTATTTTTAAGCATTAATAGATTATATCAAGTAAAACTTGTTAATTTATGTTAAACATTTGTTGTTGTTTTTTCGAAGGCAAGCAATAAATACATAAATAAATAATAATAATAAAAACAGGTTTTAATCATTATTGCTCTCCATTTTTAATGCATTTATGGTGTTTAGATAAGGATTGTGCTGCTGTGGTTTCAAACGTGATCGGCTTCCATGCAGGAGTGATGACTTCATTAATGACATCACTCCTTCTGTTATCTACACAGTTGCTGACTGATTAAATGTGATGAGTTGAGAAGAGATTCTGAACATTCATGTGTTTTCGATAACATCTGCTTAACAGGTAGTCCTGTTTACAAATGTGATTTCTGATGTCCCGTGAAAATAATATGAACTTTAAAACAATATTTCAGTGTTTTTGGAAGCAAACATAAGATTTCCCGGGAACTCAAACCACGTGTTTTGCAAATGGTTTTCCTAGTGGAAAGCAAAGCTTTTATTAGGTAACTTAAAACCTTATATTGAAATGTTGAACACTGTAATATATAAAATTGTATATGAATGTATATAAATGAATGTGAACTAATGCTTGCTTTGCCATAAGGTTACTGGAGTGTTCTTGGTGGTGCCTTATTGTTCCTTTGAGTCAAGTTCAACTAATTCAGGGTTAAGCGTAATGACTGGCTCAGGATGAGGTGAAAGCTCTACCCCGAGGGATAAACGCTCATGTGCGCATAGGAAAAGATTACATGCCTCCTATTTCTGTAACACAAAGCTCTTTAAATGACTTAGCCGTGTGAGTGTGTCCGTCTGAATAGAAAGATGCAGCTGTAGAGCCTTGACTTCTCTGAGGATAACCACGGTTGACGTGCTCTGAACGGGACTACCTGAAGAAAAACACAAAGAAAGGCATTGAACTGACTTTCAAAATGCTGGTGACAATGCTAACAGCCATGTATATGATGGTGAGAGTGGCTGAACAGGTAAGGCAACTCGCTGGATTATATCTTTGTGCATTTGTCGCCAATCGCAACATACCAGCCAAAAGCAGTTCAGTTGACTGAAATTCTTTTCATAGTTTCATATGCCAGACATAATGATCTATGACAAAAACGTTAGATCGACAAATGTGATAAGAGGAGTAATTCTTGCCACACAGTGCAATATCACAATTTTTTTTGTATTTATTTTCTAAATTAAATAGGTTATTTTCTTACTGACTACTTGGAAATGAGAGAGAAAGCTCATTTGTTTCAAAGCACATTAAAACATGGACAAAAGGTGAATTTCCATTCATGTTTTTACATTTAAAATAAGGTGCTTGAACGTTTTGTGGACATATTCTTTAAGGTAACTTTTAGGGGTGTTTCTATCACTAGCTTAATATGTAAATGTCCAGAATTCATGCATCACAGGAGGATTACTGTCACTTCTACCATTTGCTGGTCAAGGTGGAAATGATGTCACAACTGACGGACAGACATATCTTTTGTTGAAAATTAAATCAAATTAAATTAAATGAATAGTAATAATAATAAAATTGGTTAATTGGTTAGTCACACAACATCCTTGAGTCTCAGTAATAAAGATATAATGGTACATGACACTGCAATCCAGTGCTTTAACTTTCCCAACAAACAAATGGAAATGAGACAGCAGGAACTAGATCACTTAAGTTTTGACTCAGCTGTGCTGTTTATTCCACAAAAAGTTGATTAAATTCACACGGGGACAAGATGGACGCTTTGTAACGACAGATTAGAATGCAAGATCATGACACGTTATGAGTCAAACCAAAAAACCTGACTTTGTAAAAGAGGCTAAATGTGGTCTCATTTACAACAACGTACTGTACAACATGCAACACACACCACGGCACATACACACACATGCACACACTGATTCAGCTGTGTCTGTTCTGCTTCAGCTGGGTGTTCGGTGGGTACGTCAACAGCAACCTCTTCCGTATATGGTGTCTCAGCCACTGCCATGGCAGGTCCACTATGTCTCCCACAGTCGGAAAGGAAGTCTTTCAAAGGAGGTGATTTATTTATTTATTTATTAATTTTTTTTTTTTTTTTTTTTACAACTGCTTAAAAAAATCCAACAATGTTTCTTCAAGGATGAATCTTACCAGGAAAATATAAAAGTCATATTTCACCCTATAATAAAAAAAAGAAAAAACAAATATGCATACTGAAAATAAAGGTTATATTTAGGATCATTATAATGTTGATGTATAATTATATGAAAACCTATAATATGTGATAAAAAGAAAAAAAACTAAAAATCAAGAATTATTAATGAATTAATAATTGTCACAACAATTATGTGCACATGCCCTCAATTATAATTATTGTAATGTGAAAACAATCTCATTCTCATTAATGTAAATCCAAAAAAATAAGCACATACATTTCAATTATATAAGTATTTATACATTAATTTATACATATACAATTAATGTTTGTGTAATGAGATATTTTATTCGAATAAAACTAAATAAAGTATTTAAAGTATTTAAAGTCCAGACAGTCATGAGAATTATTATTTTTATTTTTAGAATTCTTAGATTAATGAGAAGTTGAGAAATATACTTAATATTTATGAAATAATGTTACAAACATACAATAATAGTAATAATATATGCTTCTTTCTTTATGCTAGTAACTTGATTTTGAGATGACACATGACCAGTTCTTAATGAGATTCACCCTCAAAGTTATACAGTAATAGTCTGGTTATTAAAGGTGAAAGAGGGCAATGCTGATGGGTGGACAGAGATGAGAATAATAATGATTATATATGTGGGTGGCCCTTGTTCAATGCTTTGGTCTTATTTTGGGGTTTCTTTCTTACTACTGTGAACAGGACCTTATATTCCCAACCGCTGTATACTTTTATATCGTTCTACTGTTGTACTGTAGTCAAAAGTTTTGCACTATGACTTTCACTTATTGTCAGACATTACTAGGTGCCATTAAAGGCCAATGCACACAGATATTCCCTCTCAGAATATCTAGGCTTGGACATCCCTCAAGTGCCTGTAATCCAATGAAGAAGGATTTGTGTCTTAGTGCATTATGGTCTATAAAAGAGAAGTCTGTATAGATGTCCTGAGGTTCTGCTTAAACAGCAGGTCTGTTTTAAATTGCCACATAAAAGATTTACAAATCTATGCTTAAAGGAAATCAGTAATTTTAACTAATAGATATAACCATATTTCCTTTAGTTTACCTATAGTACATTATGTGAACTGTTTTGCAGTATTCTGAAATCTCATGTTCAACTATGCATGTAGCGGCTAGACTACCTTCTTTGTACCTTATTTACCCCCGAATAATGCATATTAATACCTTATTAGTACTTGAATTATAAATATTGGTCTCTTTTAAAATGCCACCCTAGTGACAGCTTATGTACATTTTTATCTGAGTGTACATTCATATTTCATTATATACTCATTAATTTCCATTTGAATTCTTGCTTTCTTAAGAGTAGAGAGTGTTAAGGGAGTCATTTAGCAGACATTTTCATCCGAGGCATATCACAGAACACTGATTACGGGGACAATCCCATGTAAAAGTCTCCTTACTAAAGAAAGCAAAGCTGCTTTCCTTTTGACATGTGCTGGAACACCCAAAACGGTCAAATCAGGCTGCTAATGGTTTACAATTAATAATTTAATAAGCTTATGACATTGGTGTACTTTCTTTGCATTAGCTTTTAAGCTCTTTTGTACACCAGTTCTAATGTCCGTATGGGTTTTGTGCTTTAGCATTTCGATCAAAATAGATGTATATGCTTACCATTACCAGATGCCACTCTATATGATATTAAGGAAACTACTCGGTCCCCAGGTCAAGATCAAATTTCCCACAAATTTAGTGTTATGTAGGGGCCACATAGTCCTTTTAAAGGTTTATTTACAGCCCATGCAGTGCCTTTAAAGAAAAAAATCAGTTAATTAAAAGCATCCAATAAATACTATCAGACACTTTCATGCACATTTCTTATAATGTCGATTTTGTTCTGAAATAGTCATATTCCATTTGAGTGAAAATAATTACTTTTGAATGGAGAAGAGTGCCCAAAATGACCCTGACATGACCCCAGCGGCATGAACACATTGAGTCGCCGTAACCCGCTGCAGAAGCATGTGTGGAATGTCCCGGCAGAGACGTCTCACACCTGCGTGATCTGTCTGTGCCACCATGTCTCGCACATTCCGGCGGGAAAGACAGAGAGGCGACACATGTGATAAGACTGTCATGGCTGGTGCTTTTGTGTTCAAGGACACGAGGATGCACTGACACTTTCGTGGACCTCAAAGTAGTGACGTAAAAGCAAAGTATAAAAGCATTTTTGAGATGCTGTGAATTTCTGTACCCGTTAAAGGCATTGTTCACGCAAAAATGGAAATTCTCATAATTTACTCACACACGTGTCATACGTTTTTCTTAATATTATTATTTTATATATATATATATATATATATATATATATATATATATATATATTTAAACCATAAATCATCATGTGGTTAAATCATTCCTCACACAATAAAGTTTACATTCATTCAAATATGCCATTTTCAATGAATGACAGCAGGTCGGAGGACATAAAATAACCACCTTCATAAAATGTATTTCCAAAAAGTCTTCTTTTGTGTTCCAGGAAGGAAGGTTAGTTATTCAGATTTGGAACAAAATGAGGATGAGCACATTAATTTAATTCTGGAAATATTTTTTTATGTTTTATTTTTTATTCTGGAAAGAATTATTCACTTAAAGTGTGTAGGCCTTGTTTCTATGCAATGGCATTACCAAGTGGAATGGCAATTGGTTTCAAACCCAAACATTTTCCCATCAACTATTGGCTGAAGGATAGATAGCCCCGCCCACAAACTCACATGATTGGTTCATGCATTGTTGCTATGCCAAGCTTGTCAGGATGATATAAACAAAACAATGTTTTGGTAGCACCACAATGGTCACACTTTTCTGTTAAATGAACCTACAGATGTCTTATTTATAGTCATCTGTGCTTATTAGAAATATATAAAGTATTTTAACAATTCAAACTTTTGGTTTGTTTTACAGTTTGAGGGCCAGAGAAGGAACAGCATAGGAGTTTACAGAAAGAGTAAGTATGAACAATTCTGAAATTGTATTGTGGAATAAAAGCTGTAAAATAAAATTAAATGTTTTGTTATCGTTACATACATAAAATAATAAATTATTCTCTAAATGATTACCTAATTCTCTAAATATTATTTAATTCTCAAAATATGATCTAGTTTTAATCACTCCCTTATTTTTTAGGCTCTTCTTCCAGTAATGGACACACCAAACCTTCTGCTGATAAAGCAGCGGCTACAATTCAGAACCAGTACAGGAAGTATCACCAAAAGAAGCAGAAAGAACACAAATGAAAGCTAAACTATTAGTTTTTGAAGTGTCCATTTCATGCTGATCAAACCCAGTATTTTCCTTTCTGAACCCTATAACCCCAGCAACTGTCCACATGCAAACCTGGTCTCCATCAATGCTAAAGGACAACACCTTATAGAGGCACAGTCACATATTCTGATTTACAGATAGCTGACACCTGCATGAAAACACGTTCACACAATGACAAACATTTCAGACCATTTGCTGATAATGGACGCCACAAACCTCATACACAAAAACTTTCAGATCTGTATGATAAATGAGGATGATATGTACCATTTTTTATTTATTTATTTTTCTTAATGCCCTCTGAGTTTTTGTCAGATAATTATGAGTAAAACTGTGTCCTCAAAATATAATTAAATACCCCCCCCCCCCCACCTCCTATATTTACTTTAGGTTAACCACACTGTGTACCAATATATGTAATTTAATTGTAACATTTATAAGTTACATACTACGTGGGTATGTGCCTAGGTGAAGAAGTGCAATGTGAAAAATACATATCTGTCATTTGAAAGCCTGCAGAGAGCATTGTGTATTTTTCAAATGATAATGTATGAGTGATTTTTTTATACACTCAATGCCATGGCAACGTACAATCACATTCAATAAAGATTTTATTTAAGTCCCAAGTACTAGCTCCAAGATGTAATGTCATTCTTCCCTCTGCTGGTGAGCTAAAGTGCAAGTGAAAGGCTCAAAAATCAGTTGCCTACAAATCCTGAATAGAGAATCTGAATCTATCTATCTATCTATCTATCTATCTATCTATCTATCTATCTATCTATCTATCTATCTATCTATCTATCTATCTATCTATCTATCTATCTATCTATCTATCTATCTATCTATCTATCTATCTATGAAGAGTTTGGTTCCAAAACGCAATAAATCAAATTTTATTAATTTGAGTAAAATGTGTTATATAGTTCTGAATGTGTAGTCGCAAGCAATACATATTTAAAAATATATATAAATAATAATAATAAAATAAAAAAATAAGACGGTCCCGCCAAACACGTGTTTATTAACTTTACAATGCGCGTGCGCATTAGCCAGATTGGTCTGAACAGTGTTTGGGATTTATTGTACTGCGTGTGATTTTAGCTAAGGAGGTAAAATCCTTTCATCCTTCAGGTAAGTAAGGGTTTGCAGACTTTTCACGATCGCTGACGTTCGGACTTTTTATTTTATATCCACAACCCCCATTATTACGCATGAATATTAATAGAAACTGGAAAAGGCACCAATACCGTATACACACAGTTTAGAAGATGAATGGATGGATGGATGGATGGATGACTATGTCTTCATTGGCACTGATAACCAAACTATTTCGTTATTGTATTATTGACGCTCCTGCTAGGTGTCAGTAAGTTCAAGGCAAGTTAATGAACAAAACTTTTTTTTTTTTCTTTATTGCAGTTGAAAGAAAAGTTAATGAACAAAAGTACTGAGTGCTCTACATAGATGCAAACTATGGAGCGAATTTTGTGCCAATATTCATCAGACTTTTTGCAAATAAATCTGCTTTGCAAAGAAAAACTCGACTTTCAAAACAAACGCAAACTAATTTGCAAATACAAAACTCTATTCGAGAGAAAATTCAGAGGCATTGACAAACATATTATGTTACAACTGTGATACTCATTTGACTTTTTATGATGAAACGTGGCTTGATTTTCTCACAAATACAACTGAAACTTCCGTTTCCAAAAACAGCAGATGGCGCAGTTCGTCAATTTACGCTAGTTCTCGAGACCATCTGTTTACATTTTCAGGGAATAGCCTACATCAGACCAACGTGAGTGGGGAACAGGTGAGTTTCTGTCTTACTATATATACAATTAACCATTTAGATTTTTTCACAAAGCGACTCTACTGTAATGTCAGTGAAATTCATAATAAGTGCTGTTAAATTGTAACATAATTGATTAGTTCAAAGATCAGCAGTGGCATGGCTAAACATTTAAGTTCAAGATTATTAGCCGACCAAAGTGCTGCACACTGTCAATAGCACAAATACAATACGTAAAATATTAATGGCATAATGCTAAATACACATGACTATAACAAAATGATTGAATGCCAAAGTAAAAAAGATAATTTTTTAGACCAGATTTAAACAGGTATCCACTATACCTGTTTAAATCTGGTCTAAAAACGAATCTTTTAGAGGCCATTCTAATATGAGATAGTAAGTCGTTCCAGAGAGTATGACCAGCCACTTTGAATGCTCTATTTCCTCTCGTCTTTAGACGAGTGTGAGGGATCTGGAGGCATTTTAAATATTGTGGTTATCACCAATACCAGTATATCATCACACCCTAAATTAACATGATGTCAATATTTCATTTCTTGAATATCACGGTAATCATCAATACCGGTATATCGCGACACCCCTATTGTGGACTGTTCATAACTTTTTATATTCAGTTATGAGAAGGTAGATTTGTCTTATTTGTATTGGAAAAGTATGACCACTTGGCAACTGCTAGTTAATGTTGTATATCATTTTCTTTACTAAACTACATCTAAAAAGGGTAATCATTTATGTATTTGAGGTCTGAGAGTGAAGAGTGAGAAGGCAAACATTTTGCATTTTAGGTCAGCATTGCCGTCTAATCAGTCAATGTTGTCTTAAATAGCCTGCATAGCATGGCACATATTTTTTAACAAGGGATTTGACCAAATATATTGAATCTTGATTTTTGTAAAATGTTGGAACAATGTTATTTTATTTCTTTATTTATTATTATTATTTTCTTTTTTAACAATATGTATTTTTTTACATGAAGTAATATATATTACAAAAGTAGTTACTATAAAGTAACTTCAATTGAGTACCCCCCCCCCCCCCACCACCCGTTTGCATCTCTGGCATTACAATTGCACTACTGAAAACAAGTGCTACAGTTGTTTTCGGTATTTATTATGTAAAATGTAGGGATAAATAAATGTACTATTTATTTTTTATATATATATATATATAATAAAAAAATCACACAAAGAACATCCACCATTCATCATTCATAGAAAGATAGCTTTATTGCACAAGGTGTTGGAGTACTCTTTTTCTGTTTTTGTTTTGTTTTCATAGAAAAAAAAAAAATTGTATATTTAAACACAAGCAATTGCAAATTGAAGCAACTTTTCCATAAAAGTTTAGGAATCCCCTTCGCATTTTATTTATTTATTTATTTTTAAAACTTTTTTCCCTTTTAGTTATGTGTCTCCTTTTCCTTTTTTCTTTTAATAACCAGCAATATATTCAGAGCATGCAATGCCATTTTTCATCAAGTTAAATAAAAAGGTAGAAACAAAACAAAACAAAAGTAAAAACAAACAAAACAGCCAACAACATAAATGAATAAAAGCATAAGACAAATTATAAAAAGGAGAAAATAAATCAAACGCCAGACATCTGGTCTGGGTTTATGTGCCCCATTCAAAACTCAAGGTGTAAAGTATTTTTTGTTAGATTTTATACTATTTTTGTCTTTTTAATCCCCTCACATTTAAAGTTATAACCAGACTTATAATTGTGCTCTGGTTGCTAATGGAGATGTCGAAAATAGTAATTATTTATACAAAACAGTTTCATATATACAAGAGTCTTTATTTGTAGATTAGAAATTATGCTGACAGGGAAGTCTTGGGTATAGCAGGAATTTTTATTGGTTGAGGAAAAGGGGCTAATCGGATCATTCGGGCAGGGAAACAGGCGTGTGGGGATGGAGTTCTGTTCCTGACTCCACCCAGTATCCACACAGCTTCTCCTATGATTGGTTGGAGCTTGGGGGTCCCTGATTCGACTGGCTAAACAGGCCTGCCCCATTGCGCAACACAACTGCATTTTCTTTTCAACACAAATCATCATAAAACCAAACAAAAACCAAGTTGAATACATCTATTTTCATAAAGAATTCAACAGAGAAAAAATAAATCTAATTCATTTTAAGTCGAAAACATGGGACGTGGGGGCTTTCTGGGGTGGTCAAGGGGATATTTTCACATGATGTTTCACCTGAACAGGTATGAATACTGATATAGATATCGGTCTAATTCTAATGAAACGTTCATGGCAAAATCCACTGGGCATGTCTGCCATCAGACAGACTTAATAACCCAGTCAGTGGGCATTTGAGCAGCAATAAGAGGAACACGTACGTCTTTCACTGTTTTTAAAACAAGTCCACATTCTTCGCAACTCTATCTGAAGTTTGGGCTGGATCTGGGTGATCAAATTGATTTATCTTACACAACTTGGGTACACTGTAACACAATCCTAATTCATCAAGCCACCAATAAAACATCTCCTGGTAAATCAAACAGATTATTATATTTTTTTTTTTTCATATGCCACAAACAGATATATTATCGTTCAATCCGCTCGGTTTTAAATCGAACACGACATGTCCCTACTCTGTACCTTAGGATTTGTTGTGTCAGGTCTTCCTAACATGAGATATGTTCAGGCGGCTGCATGAAACTGAATCCTGTTGTACAAACGATAAATGCGTGCTATTTCCTGTGCTGAAGTCTGCAGGGGTTGTGTTCTAACACACCAATAAATATGCAGTACATAAATGTAGCAATCTTTCCCCTGATAAATAAGATCTGAACTATCAGACGTGCTGAAAGCTTGATTTTTTTATAACACAGGAGCAATCTCACCTTAAAGCAATAGTTCACTCAAAATTTACATTTTGTCATCATTCACTATCTATTCACTATTCATCAATTATTCCATACAATGAAAGTCAGTGGGGTCTAGATTTTGTTCATTTAGACCTTCTACGGCCATTTCTGTTTGTATTTTTCTATTACTTTTACACACCGCATCATCTTCTTGTTTCCATTTTATGATGGGTGGCAACCAGCGTTAAGGTGCAATACACTATGTTGGAGTATCAACCTGATATTATTGGTGCTGGATTATTCCTGGTAATACCATAGCAATATTTCACTTATCGCCAATACCAGTATATTGCGACACCCCTACTTTCACTGTATGGACAAGGCACTCCTGTGTTCCGCAGAAGAAATAATGCTGGTTTGGAACAACACGAGGGTAAGTAAATAATGACCGAATTTTAGTTTTTGGGTGAACTGTCTCTTTAGGGACCTGATGGAAAGCTCTCAAAGCACTGTGGGTATTTTAAACTATTCATTGGCCAGTAGAGATGGTGCATGGATTCAGATGGCACTCACAGATGTCCATCTATGAGCTGGAGTTGCAGTGGCAAATTTCCATTGTTTCCAAGCAACTGTAGAGAGTGTGTTCGGAAATGTCCATAAATATCTCCTTCATACCATACAGGGTGTTGCACCTTGCAGCCCGGCTGATTATAACAATGAAAGGAAGTTAGTTTGGGAACCTTTAATGATCTTTCCCGAGAATTCCCAACCACGGCATGTCGAAACACACCCTCTGCCGTTCTTTTTCAATCTCTCTTAGTTATGTTACCCGTTTATCTCAGCGTTTCTTGATCGACACCTCCTCTCGCTTACTGCTGCACCTCCCACTGAGCGATTGTCTTCAAATCTTTTTTAAAATAAAATTTTTCTTTTTCAATTAGATATGGCATTAAATCTCTGCTCTCACCACGTATATATTTACTATATCTTTAGATAGAAATATATATGTATATATTTTGACAACAAACATTGCAATATATTTTCTTTTCTTTTTTTTTTCTTTTGTATTGCAGGAGCCCTGATGTAGTACTTTCTTTTTTTCCATTGAAATCATTGGGAGAGTTTGTCGATTTTTGGAAGTTTCTCTGTGATGGGGGTTTGCTTTGGAAACCGAGTGAACGAAGGAGGCTTGAGAGGCATTTCGATCCATTTAGGGGTTGAATGAAACCTTCCCCTCCTACATTTCACTCATTCCCTCCTTTATTCACCCCTGCGCTACCTAAAGCTAGAGTCTCTAAGACCTTCGAATAGGAACGACCGCTAGAGTCTTCATGTGGGAAAGGAAAGCAAAGAATAAAGAGAAACGATGAACAAACGCAGAAAAGCTACACAGCGACAGCAGATATCTCTCCCTCTCTGTTCACGGGCCCATCTGCCTCTAATTCCTCCCTACCTCTCTGCCCTCTTCCCGCCTTTCTGCCTGTGCTCGGTCCCTCCAGGAGAGGCTGTTAGGCGTTCACAGTGAGACAGAGAAAGTGGTAACATTTTTGGGGGAGGTCTGGGTGGGGAAGGAGGGGTGATAAGTATATGGCATCAAACACAAACAATCGAACAAACAAACAGCAAAACAAGAGCCTTTCTTTCATATCGAAGGGAGTCGAGAGAGAAGAGAAGGGAGATGTGTCCACCCTTTTACATACTCTCTCCAACTTGTCCCCTCTTTTCAGATGGACTCTAGACCTTGTTGCTCAGTGGGCGGCACTTGGCGTCTCCAAGCCGATCCGATGCCAAGAGACCAAGCACGCAGGCTTGGTCGAGAGGTCCTTTAAAGGTGTGTGCTGGCCACATGTATACATATATATTTACACATATACATACACATGCACACACACACCATGTACACAAGCTTTAGAAAGCTCAGTGGGTCCACCCGGCCCTCCTTAGTGCTGAAGTTCAAAATTTCGAAAAATAGAAAACCGAACAAAAAAATAAAAGTACAGTAACCATACATCCGCAGTGAAAATGGCTCCAGACATTTTTTTTCGCGTTTTTTTTTTCCTTTCTTGTTTGTTTACAAAATAGTCAATAACACTCTATACTGTGTCATCAATTGCATGAAAAAAATCCCAGACTCGATTCAGGCGGTCGAGACTTTCGTCTTCGAGCTGTTTTTCCAGGATCAGGAGGGGCGGAAGGTGTACATCATGGTGAATTTGTTTATGCATAAGCTTTCCGAGGCAATGCGTTGCAGTATGAGCGACATAAAAAGAGACACTTTTTTTTGACAGCCTAAAAACATCTAGACAGGTTAATGTGAAACAATATATCTCTTAAAACCTTTTTTTTCCTATTTTCCGAAGTCGAGAAATCAAATTAACAAGTGCACATGGAAAGCATTTCGTGCATAAGGTCCAAGGTGTCTTTGACAGAGAGAAGAGAAAGGATAGAGGGTGAGAAAGTGAGAGAGAAGAAAAAAAAAAACACAAAATTGGGAGAAAGGGTCCTGGGGTTTGGCATATTTAATCCTGGAGAAGGCCAGACAAAAAAGCTTGAGCAGAAGAATAAAAAAAGTAAAGAAAAAAAAGGTAACAGAGAGGAAAAAAGAGAGACCCCTGTCCCGCCATTGTTCATTTCCGCCCCTGCCCAGACTCCAGGAGTATGGGAACGTACTGTATGTGTGTGAGCTACACCAGAGTGTAGGATTTGGAGTACGCCCCAGCATTCTGCTTTTGCAGTCTGCCCAGGCCGGACGAGCTGCTCTCAAGCAGAGAGTCTCTGGATCCCCCAACCTTGGAACTGCCAGGCGTCGGGCCGCTGCCTCCCGTGGAGCTCGAGCTGGCTCCTGCTCCAGCGGCAGCTGCCCCGCTTGGGGCCGAGGAGGTGGAGGAGGTGCTGGGCATGGTTAGAGTCCTCTGGGGCAGGGTGGCTGTGCCTGAGCTGATGCTGGAGCTCCCAGCGGCCCCGCTTGAAGCTGGGCCCGATGTACCAGAGGCCCCTGAGCTGGTCAGGCTGCTCAGGCCACCGTGGCCCAGCGTTAGGGCCTGCTGCTTGGAGGGGTCTAATGTCATGTGGCGGCCCTGTGTGTGGTAGGCCCGGGCGGCAAGGCTTCGAATGGAGGCCTCGCGAGGCGGGACCACAGGACAGGGGTCGTGCAGCTCCGCCTGTTTCCGGAAGAAAGGGTCGGTCTTCATGTAAAGGGGGAGGTTACAGTACTCACCTGTAGGACAGAGACAAGTGTCAGTAAAACAGTTGAATTGCAGCTTCTTTAGTTGGAGGCTATTTTATAGATATTGCTGTTATGTGACCCTGGACCACAAAACCAAGTCACACGGATATATTTGTAGCAATAGTCAACAATACATTGTATGGGTCAAAATGAATACTTTTATTAAATTATTACGGGCCAAAAATTATTAGGATTTATTAAAATCTGAAAAAAAAAAATAATAATTAGAATTAATAATCTAATCATTAAGATAAGTAAAGATCATGTTTTATAATAATATTTTGTAAATTTCCTTGCGCAAGTATATTAAAACGTAATTCTGATTAGTAATATGTGTCGCTAAGGACTTAGTTTGGACAACTTTAAAGGCAATTTTCTCAATATTTTTGCACCCTCAGATTCCAGATTTTCAAATAATTGTATCTCAGCCAAATATCGTCTTATGCATCAATGAAAAGCTTATTTACTCAGCTTTCAGATGTTTTCAGTAAAAAAAAAACTGACCCTTGTGACTGGTTTTGTTGTTCGTTTGGAAATTACAGCTCCAACAATAAATGTCTAACATCCCCAAAATGTGTTGTCAACTCACTCTTGTTGGCGCGGTGGGGAATGGGCACTGCAACGTTTTTGCCGCGGTCGTAATCCTGCGGTTTGGGCGGAGAGGCAGTGAAGCGACAGATGCCTGGTTCGGATGGTGTGCTCATAGAGGTCATGCTGTCTGCATTATCGTTGGTGCCTGTGGTCATCTGATCAGAGGAGCTGTCAGAGATAAAACACTCGGTGATCTCGAACTTGGCATGCTGCAGGTGCTCCTCCAGCTTAGCATGTTCATAAGCTCGGGCCAGCTCCTCGTAGGTGGAAGACGCACTCTCTGTGGACACCATACTGTTTCGTCCCTTATCTGAGCACAGGAGAGGACAGAATGAGTGTTAACACTCATCATATGATGACCCTTTCTGTTGAAAGTTTTGACTGGAATAATACCAATTCTAGATAATGGAACCATAAATATTCTTAAAATCTGAAATGGAAGTGTGTGGACCTGTGTCCTGAGACAGGCTGGCACTGTAGCTGTCACTCTCTGTGACCGTGATGCCATGCTGGGAGCCCACTGTCCGCCAATCTGAGGTGAGAGTGCGAGCAGGTGTGGACGCCTGGCATTTAGTCAGAGTCCACTGGCTGGAATAGCGGTTTCTCGTGCTGTGCGCAGACTTCACGCTCTTCCTCGATACTGGATCTGAGAAAAGTAATATCAGAGAGAGTATGAAACACTCACTAATTATACCATCTTCCATCTGTTATGGAATGAGTGGGTGAGTAGGTGTGACATACTGGTGCCCGGCCTGATGTCTGACATGTCAATCAAAGGTCCTGTGTTTTGGATGAGGGCGGGGTGGTGCACAGACACACCCGTACAGAAGCTTTGAGGGTTCACTGATTGGCTGAACTCAGTGTCTGTCACAGGGATGGTGGCCTTGTCTTCACCTATCACACACAAAAGAGAAATACACACATGCCTATATATATTGCAATAACATATGATTTGCATATATGCAAACACATATGAAAAACACTGACCTATCTGCTTGATTCCCTCTTTGTCCTCGATGAGCAGTTGCACGCGGGGGATGTCTATGTGCAGTCGGGGTCCCTGAGGTGGGCCTTTCACAGGAGTGTCAAAACTTCGATTGTTCTTACTGCTCCAGGTACAAAACAACCACAGACAGACACACACAAACACAGAGGGGAAAAATGTATTGCCACTGCCACTTCCTTAAACACAAATTAAGGAATTAATTTTGAGTTTAAGGTTTGAGTTTTAATTCTGGAGTTTAATCTGTACACAGACTTCTAAATATATCCTTACCTGATGAGCATCTCAGCCAAGCTCTTAGCATCTACAGATGGAAATGAGAGTAATTTTATTCTTATGATTCTGGAAATGTCTAATATAAATATGAAATACAAAAAATTGAAAAAATAGATACTATACAGTATTGGCCAAAATTTGTAATAACACCTGACATATCTGAAATTGACCTTTTTTTTTGTCTCCAAAACATGATTTCATTTCATAATGTTCACGAAACATGAAGGTGATTGCTCTGAGCACAACAAATATCTGTTGAAGTGAGTCGTATGTTCTTTATCCACTTTTAACTTTAATATTTGATAGCAATATTTTTGCAGCAATTACAGCAGCACATCTCTCTGACATTGGCATAATGTCAATATGTTTCCTGAGAACTTTAACACTAATGTAATCCCATGCCTTCTGCAACTTCAGCCATGTATAATAGATCTGTCCAGTTTATTTTCCAACTCGCCCCAAATTTGCTGGATGGAGTTGAGGTCTGGACTTTGAGGTGAACGTGATTTCACCAAGTACAACATGTTGCTGGATCAACATCCTTTTTGATCCTGGAACAACATTCCAATCAACCAATCAGAATTGAGATATCATTTTTCAGAAAATGTCAGCTTCAGGTTTACTATCAGGATTAGGTGCTTCTACACCCTTGTTAATCAGCTATCATTTCTGATTTTAGGAATAAATTATGGGTAAGGTTAGGTTAAGGGGTAGGGATTGGGTTAAGTCTGTATTTTTGGACAGTAATGTTGATCCAGGATCAACAAAATATGTTGATCCAGGAACATGTGTCTTGGCAAAATCAGGGTGACCGGACTTTGAGTTGCCAGTCCATCATTTTCAATATTCGAGCAGATTCCTTCCATCGCAGATAGTTTCGGAAATAGTTCACTTGATGGCTATTGTAATGGTCAATTCAACAAAAACCAGTGAAACCTCTTCAATATGCAGTGTTCTAACAAGTTTGGCCGCCACTGTATATTTAATATTCTATTCAAACAGCATTTTATACATTTTCTGCCTATTTCCTCTCACCTCTAAGTCTCTTGAGTCTCTTTTCTTTGCGTTTCTTGCGAATTATGAAAAGTAGGGCCATGCCCAGTGTGACGAGGATGACAGGGCAGCCGATAGAGAAAAGCTTTTTAACATCATCCCCTTCCCCTCGTGCTGACTTAATAGGTGGAATAGTGCCTGTGGAGGAAAGGCAATAGAGATAAGTACAAAGATAGAGATAAAGCTCACGTCAAGGCCTCTTATCTCTAAGATTCGGGCCTAAAAACAGCCTAATTAATTGATTTAGCTGCTAATTGTTCATGTCCTTTTGTTTTGTCCTCTATTACATGCCCTGGCCCTGGAGGAAATATATTTGTACATCCGAACAATTACTGAATGAAAATTGAGTGACTTGACTAATGGTGACAGAGTTACTGGGAAATTAAACTCTCTCTTGCTTGTAAACTTACTACCGTCATAATCCAGGGTGGCAAACTGGGAGCTCTGGTTTCCGCACCCGGCGCTGTTGCATGTCTTCATCTTTAGCTCATACCAAGTGGCCTCACGCAACTCGGCGAGGAATATGTCAGCTGAGGCATTGGTGCGCACGCTCTGCCAAGCCCAGGTGCCTTTGGGGCGGAACTCTAGCAGGACAGCAGTGATGGGGCAGCCGCCGCTCGTCCAGCCCTGGAGGTTGAGGCGGGCGTGGGTGGAGTTGATGTGAGTGAAGAGGGGCTGGTCTTTATTGAACTGCGGCTCTGCAAAACAAGAAAGATAACATTTTACAAATCTATATTAATGTGTACTGTATAGAGTGCTTGTACCTACATCACAGATTGGTCTGTTACCCAGATGCGCAGACATATCGGATATACTAAGATGTAAACTACGGCATAGATTGCAAGGATACTGTACTACTGAAGATGTTCGATTAATTTATTCTGTCTAAACCATGAAAAATAACTATGTAAGTTGCTTAATCATATAGCGCACGACTTGTCAAGTTATAAAGGGCATGATATTTGAACTAAAAGTTAATGGGTGAAAAAAGATCCATACAGCAGTATAAGTCAAGATATTAACCAAATATTTTCCCTGCGTGGCAAGCAATGATGAGAACAAACAGGAATATTGTCAATATTCTTACCCTGGAAATCCTGGTTCAGTTTGGCCAACCATAAATGCCTTTTTTTTTCTTGCAATGTTCTCCTTGATTTGTTTTAAAGGGGTGGTTTACTGTTTTTTTTTCTAGGCTTGAATAAACCGCCTCGAGCGCATCTGTACATCCCACCCCTCAAGATCAGAATGTGCTCCGGTTGTATTGTAAACAATGACATCTTCTATATTGCTTATCTATTTGAGCACAATTGAGATGCAGTGAATATTAATGAAGAGGATTGTGCCAAACCTGTGCAAGCACGACTGTTAATGGTATGTTGTTTTGTTGTTGTCTCACACTTTTTTAGATGCGCTGTTGTTTATAAATGCTACTTCTTTTGATAAAACCGCTTTTAATATACGGTTTTATTCAGATTAAAGCTTTGATACAGCACAGCAACGTACACGCGACCATGTATAACGCTTCTCATTGCTTTGTGAAAATAAGTGTATAAATGGAATAGTTTGTTGGAGCTGATCTGAGGATCTGATTGAGAGAGAGAGAGAGAGGCAGAGCAGGGCAATGTGAGGAACAGGATTGAGAACCGCTGCTTTAGAACACTGGGTTTTGAAACTTGTGAATCCATTAGAATCGTTAGAAGACAGAATCGCGATTCATATATGCACAGATTTTAACGTGCACACCTAGTTTTCTCTTCCTCTTAACTAAAGCAGCACAACATGGCCTCGCCCCTTTGTTGTGTGCTCCCAGGGGCGGGGGAGTTTGTGACGTAACGGATCCGGGAAGAAGCTTGTGGTAGTCCCTAACCAGCTGTTTTTGTAGGCATTAAACTGCCAGAATTTTAAAAGATGATATCTCCATTTGCATTGAACTTTCAGTGCTGCAACTTTGCAGATATTGTTCATGATCAAACAGCAACGTTACAAACAAACTTACGTTAAAAAAGTGAAAATCGCAATCAACCACCCCTTTAACTTATAACTATAGTATTCTAAATGTTTTGCCGGTCCGACTGATTAGTACAGCCAAAACATGACAATAATTAACCATTTTTAACATCAATAAACAGAAAAATTTGCAAGTTCTGTTCGGTTCAGTGGCATTGTTTACATTACACCCATATAATCTAATTTCACTACCGTACAAACCTTATGTATGTGTGTGTGTGTATTTATGTATGTATGTGTGTGTATATATATATATATATATATATATATATATATTAAATTACTCCGTAAGGACGCATTAAATTCAGAAGTTATTATAATGATTTCTGAAGGATCATGTGACACTGAAGAATGGATTAATGGCAGCTGAAAATTGTGCTTTGCCATCACAGAAATTAATTACATTTAAATCAATTACATTTAAAAATATTTTGCTTGGTGAGTATAAAAGACTTATTTCAAAAAAATGTACAGACCCTCATATTTTGAACAGTAGTTTTTATGAATAAAAATATATTTTTCACTATGAGCTTGTTTAGCAAATTATATATATATATAAGAAAACAAGCTGCAAGAACTCTAACATTTAGCTAGATCTGCTCACCTCTGCCGTGAGTCTTGGCCTCAATGATCTCGCTGATGCGACCAGCTCCCACACTGTTTTTTGCTGCAAGCTTGACTTTGTACCAGGTACCACAACGCAGGTTGTCCAACTTGAAAGATCGTTCACTGGAGCTAATGAAGACATCCTTCCACTCCTCAGTGTTATCTACTGAATACTGCAGCACGAAACCTGAATGTGCACACACATAAGCAATGTATTATTGATATGATTTTATTAATGATATTATCAGTTCATGCAATTCCTAGGAATCAAACTCATGTTGGCATTGCAAGCCTAACTCAGAACATTTTTTAACATCACCACCAGATGGCGCATTGACCTTACAGATTAATCAGAGTAACAATCTCAGATGTAGTGCAGATCAGATTGCTGTAAACCTCCATTAGTAACCCAGACAGAGCGAGAAATGCTGACTACACAGTTATGCAAATAAATGCACAATATGGCGTCGCCCATCATTAGGTGCGGCCCAAATTTGATGTCTGATTTTGGCTTTGGCAGATGGCAAAATAAAGGGCGTCACTTCAGAAGAATTTACCCACAGACAGCCTTGTATTCTCTTTATTTTCCACCCACCTTTACACACACAAACACCACAGACAACGTTTTTTTTGTTTGTTTGTTTGTTTTTCAAATGTACTGTGAGATGCAAGCAGTTTGACAGTAACATGTGACAGATAAATCATAATCTGAAAGAAAGACAGTAAGATAGACAGAAAAAAGTGAGCATCTGCAAAATGTAAAGAAACCTCGGAGATAGAGAAAAGAAAATGAAATGACTTTTACTTTGAGGAGCCCAATATACAAATCCGATTCCAAAAAAGTTGGGACACTGCACAGATTGTGAGTAAAAAGGGAATGGAATAATTTACAAATCTCAAATGTATATTTTCTTAACAATATATATTGATGACCTATCAAATGTTGAAAGTGAGACATTTTGGATTTCATGAGAGCTACACGTTCCAAAAAAGTTGGGACAGGTAAGAATAAGAGGCCGGAAAAGTTAAATGTACATATAAGGAACAGCTGGAAGACCAATCTGCAACTTATTAGGTCAATTGGCAACATGATTTGGCATGAAAAGAGCCTCTCAGAGTAGCAGTGTCTCTCGGAAGTAAAGATGGGCAGAGGATCACGAATTCCCCCAATACTGTGGCGAAAAATAGTGGAGCAATATCAGAAAGGAGTTACTCAGAGAAAAAATGCAGAGAGTTTGAAGTTATCATCATCTACAGTGCATAATATCATCCAAAGATTCAGAGACTCTGGAATGATCTCTGTGCGTAAGGGTCAAGGCTAGAAACTCATACTGGATGCCCATGATATTTGGGCCCTTAGATGGCACTGCATCACATACAGGAATGTTACTGTGCTATTCGCCGTTGCCGGCTATAACTCTATAGGTCAAAAAAGAAGCCATATCTAAACATGATCCAGAAGCGCAGGCGTTTTCTCTGGGCCAAGGCTCATTTAAAATGGACCGTGGCAAAGTGTAAAACTGTTCTATGGTCAGATGAACCAAAATTTGAAGTTATTTTTGGAAAATTGGGATGTCATGTCATCCGGATTAAAGAAGACAAGGACAACCCAAGTTGTTATCAGCGCTCAGTTCAGAAGCCTGCATCTCTGATGGTATGGGGTTGCATGAGTGTGTGTTGCATGGGCAGCTTACACATCTGGGAAGGCACCGTCAATGCTGAAAGGTATATCCAAGTTCTAGAACAACATATGCTCCCATCCAGATGTCGTCTCTTTCAGGGAAGACCTTGCATTTTCCAACAAGATGATGCCAGACCACATACTGCATCAATTACAACCTCATGGCTGCATAGAAGGATCTGGGTACTGAAATGGCCAGCCTGCAGTCCAGATCTTTCTCCCATAGAAAACATTTGACGCATCATAAAGAGGAAGATGTGACAAAGAAGACCCAAGACAGTTGAGCAACTAGAAGCCTGTATTAGACAAGAATGGGACAACATTCCTATTCCTAAACTTGAGCAACTTGTCTCCCCAGATGTTTGCAGACTGTTATAAAAAGAAAAGGGGATGCCACACAGTGGTAAACATGGCCTTGTCCCAACTTTTTTGAGATGTGTTGATGCCATGAAATCTAAAATCTAAACTTATTTTTCCCTTAAAATTATACATAATCTCAGTTTACATATTTTGATATGTCATCTATGTTGTATTCTGAATAAAATACTGTCATTTGAAACTTCCAAATTGTGCATTCTGGTTTTATTCACAATTTGTATAGTGTCCCAACTTTTTTTGGAATCGGGTTTGTATAAAAGTTCTGAGGCAACCAGAAAGAAAAAGGACAGGTGCTTGTACCTCTGATGGAACTTCCTCCATTGTCTCCAGGGATCCAAGCCAGAGTGATTGAAGAAGTGGATGTGGTGGAAACTGTCAAACGTGGTTGATCTGGAGGCACTATAACACAGGGCACACAGAGATTGATGGGAATTGTTCTTTTGATAGTCAAACACCAGCAGTCAATATTTTATATTTCCTCCACTATGTGTTTTGATGTCAGTAAATTTTTACTTGACCTTTAACAAGACATCTATATTCATATATAATCTATATCCCCACTCTATAGTTGTGGTAACATCTACTGTTGTTTGAAATTGAGTCATCAATAGGAATCTGTGAAATTGAGAATTTTACTTGAGAGCGAAATATTTACACTCACAGATTTTGCAACAGGTTTAAGTTGGTTACGCAAATTGCCAAACTGACCTAGAAAAGGCTACTTAGAAAGTGACTTGGATTATTGACAATGGATGTTTTTTGGGCAAAATTGAGCCAAATTCCACGTGACTGCACCTTAATTCTAAAATCAAATCTTAAAACCTTGTTCATAGGAATGTTATCCAAGGTAAATTTTACAGGGTGACATGAAAGTATGCGCTTACTTACCTTGTACCAGCAGGTTTACGATGATTGTGTCAAAACCCAGTGTGTTGGTGGCCGTGCAGGTGTAGTACCCAGAATCCTCAGCTTTCACAGAGCGCAGCACCAGGGTACCGTTTGAAAGAATATTCCGGTGACCATCTTGAGTAACTGGGATGGCAGTGTCCTCACTGTAAGGATCAAATCATTCATATTGACCTTCTCGTTTTTGAATAATATAGAGGCAATTATGTGATCAGGTATCTGGGTTTGTAAATCTAAACCTTTAAGTCTCTATATTTTAAGAACTCATTGGAAAAACACTGTGTTTAAAGCTGATCCTAGACCTGTCTTTGGTCCATTTGATGGTGGGTGTTGGCTCTCCCACTGAGCTGCACGGCAGCCGAACTTCCTTCATCCACGGAGTGGTCACCGTTCCTCCGAAAGACAGGATTTTAGCAGGAGCTGAGTAGGACAAATAAACAGTCATGTATTAATATACAGGTAAACTAGATTGATTGATTTTTTGGGGGGGGGGTATTTTTTCCTTTATTGTGATAGGACAGGAAGCGCAATGGGAGGGAGAGAGAGGGGGCGGGATCGGGAAAGGTCCGTGAGCTGGGACTCATGCTGCGTTCCAGGCAGGTTTTTGAGCCCGTAAGTCACGACTTCAGACCACGACTCATGACTTTGTAACGTTCCAGGCAAGTCACGCCAAACTTCCTGAGTGCAAGATATTGTAGCTAGATTATTAATTTTATTGCAGCATTACATTGTCCTAAAATCTATTTTTCTATGTGTACAACTTGAATAAACACTGCATCCATACGCAATATTATCTGTAGGGGCTGCCATTGTTGTTTCGCGGGCTATGTGACATCAGAGCTCGGAACTGGAAATACATCTATCTAGCACGAGTTCACGGGTGGGAAGTCACAGGTTTGACTGCTGTTCCAGTACACTTTCACTGGTAGAAGGTTGGAAAAACACGGGTTACGGGTTGCCTGGAACGCGGCATCAAACTAGGGACATCCAAAGCGCAAAGGCATTTTATGTTGGCATACTGCCTACGAGGCTACCAAGTCAATTTAAACAGACATCTTTGACCACTGCGCTCATCTCTTTGGCAGAGTCTCATGCATGACACGATACTCAAGTTCAACTTAAAAAAACAAAGCACAAAAAAAAAAACTGCACTGCACCTCGCAAAAAATTAATAAAATCAGTGTGACCATCCCCATTAAAAGTTTATTTTCTAGAATTTAAAGTCTACATATTATATATGAACATTTAGTGTATTCATATATATAATTTATTATTATTTTTATTTTACACATTGGAAATCATCCATAATTGAAAAAATTGGGCTTTAAGGGACTCTTGCTCTTTGAACTAGCCGTGAATTACTTGTAAAAGAACAACATACACACACACTGAAAATGTGCAACTCATAGGTTCTCTCCATGGTTTTCTGACCCAAGAAATATTGATTGAACTGCCCCCTTCATTGTCTGGCATATTGGCCAGGTCATTGTCTGCCATCTCTTTCTCATTTAGATACTTTTACTCCTCTCCACATAATACATGACAGGCTTTACCTCTATCCATCAGGAGAAAATCAAAGAAAAGGAAGAGAAGAGAGCATCAGTGACAGAGAATGACCTGTAACACCCAGTTCTCACTCAGGTCATCTGCCTTATCAGGCAATTGCACAACGTCTACATGATACATGCTAAGTAAATAAAGCGAAATTACAGACAGGAAACCTCAACCATCAATTTATGTGTGGAAACTGTCAATCCATCTGTTTTGCGATCAAGTACTGACTTTAGTGCAGTTGTTTTGGTACAGATATTAAATAAAAATTAAACGTATGCATTTAGCAGACGCTTTTATACAAACCGACTTACAGTGCATTCAGGCTATCAATTTTTACCTATCATGTGTTCCCTGGGAATCACACCCCCAACCTTGGGGCTTGATAAGGCAATGCTCTACCACTTGAGCTACAGGAACACTATAGATATGACTGGAGATATATCACACCAGCATGTTTATTAATAACTATTTTCTCATTAAACTCAAGGTGGACTCACCTTTTCCAGCAGGCTCCACAGTCACCTTCTCACTGATATTGCCCCGACCAGCTGTGGTAACGGCGGCTGCCCAGATCAAATACTGCTGACCCCGGGTCAGATGGGTGATTCTGTATATCAGCAGCTCAGGGTTGGCTTCATATTCACTGGGTGCCTGGAGAACCCATTGCAGAAGCACAAGTTACAAATGTGCCCAGAGCTGATAAAGGCAACAACATAAATTGTCTACTTTTATAGTCAGCTTTCTCTTTTACCTAGTTAGAATTTAAAATTGTAGGCGGGACTTATATATTCTATTCAGGAAACCTGTTTGAAAACAGTAATTATTATTTTAGTTGGTCATGCAAAGCTTTAAATTATTAAATTTATAGCTAGTTCCATGAGTAACAGTGTAGTAACATCTATAAAGGGTCCGCAATATTTTGGGGACAAAATCTTGTAATTTCATGAGCATGAGTTTTGCATGAGCATGAGTTTCAAAAGTTGCCTACACAGACTGTAAGTGCAGCAAAATCACATCAGCAGTTTGAAACCATTGTGGAATCTGTGTGAAGAAATCTTACTTTAATGTGACCAGCTTTAGTCATGTGAATTCAGAGCATTGAAATTCACACAAATCACTCTTACAGTACCAACATAAATTTGATATGTTAAACAACAATGTTGCTTGGTTTAAAAGTCACTTATGTGTAATATTTGCTTTATACATTAATAAATTATCGACAGTGACCTTTTTCTCCACAAAATTTCACACCTAAATTACAGATTCAGTTTTAAAGTATCACATTTATAACTTGTTTTACACAACAGAGCTGCACTTGCTAAAAATGTATGTGTATTTGCACAGAGAACGTTTTTGGCCTTGCTTTTGGCACCAGCTCTTATAAAAATGCTTTTTAAAGCTAAAAATGAAAGATGATGACTTGTTTTCATGCAGAATTTACACTGGATTCTTTAACGGTGAAGATGAATGTGTAACTCTTGGTGTGGCAGCACCTGGAGAAAATGATTATTCAAACACAATTCTTAGCTAAATAACATGCTAAGAGATTTCTGCTGCTTTTCTTTATGTGAGTGTAAAAGGCTGAACTATGTGTCTGCATGTGTGTTTGCGTCTATGTATGTGTGTGAGAGAGACCCAGGGGGCCTTACACAAGTAGATGAGAGGGTATAAAGACAATACCCCTAGACACACAAGATCAGTCAGCCTCAGATAACACTAACAATAGAGGCCGGCTAATGAGAGATATCTGCTGCTCACCTCAGCATGCATGAGACACACACACACACTCCATGATGAGTATTTCTATTATTATATCCACCTTTCATTGTAATGTGCAACAGAAACAACAATATACGCTGTGCACACACATAAATAACATGATGTTAGGCTGTGCTTCCAGCTCTCTGTAATTGTAGTGTGTTTAAGAGAGCCGTGTGTCTGCTGTCCAAACGAATGCTCATCACAGTGACTGTCTGCTGCCCACAGACATGCAAACACACACAGTGTCATTCCCACTGTTCACCCTGAATGCTGCCCTGCCATCATCCGTCATACCCCTCGGCCCTGATGCTTAACACATCCACACACACACACATAGTGTTGTTCTAGCAGCTCTTCTGAGGGGGCATTTGAACTGAAATGGAACCTCATAAGTGATTGATTTTTGGATGGCTTAAGCAGACAGTGTGATTATGGACACATAAGTTCCCCAGGTATACTTAGACCACTTTGGTTAGCCAACTTGGAAATAACTCTTTCCCTGCATGTGAATTTGCCTACTTCCATACAATATAGCAGGCGAAAAACTGCTAGTATCCATAGTATTGATGACCCGCTATTTCCGCTAAGATTGTGAAACGCATCAAACGGATACTTTAACGTTACAGTGAAAACATGACCGATGTAGTACGTCCAAATTATATTCATACTTAAGAGATTCATACTAGAAATTACTTAAACAGTCGCAAAGTAAGTTTTAGCAACTACTTTACAGTATGCGATTTCAGATGGAGCCTATCTACAAGATAGAGTTCATCAAAATGCATTCTTAGCTAGCCTTATTTGCAAACCCGTAAGACCTTCGTTCATCTTCAGAACAACAATTAAGATATTTTTGATAAAATCCGAGAGCTTTCTGAGCCTGCATAAACAGCAACACAACTGAAATGTTTAAGGCCCAGAAAGGTAGTTAGGACATCATTAAAATAGTCCATGTGACATCAGTGGTTCAACCTCTTTATTAAAAATACTTTACAAAAAATAATGTTCTTATGTAGAACCCTGATGCGCTTCACCTTGTTTGCAAGCAGAGGAAGATGCACACTATATATAAAACAGTCTTCATAAACATGATTATATTGTAAACATGGAGAATTTTTTGCAGAGCCTTACTTATTTGAACAGGAAGATACAGACGATGAGCTAAGGGTGTCAGAATATTCCTGCATCAGCAGCATCATCACATGCATACATCATGGTACTCCAGTGAACGCATCGAAGACAAAAAAAGGCCTCTCGTAGCTTCATAAAAATGTGATTGATGCACCACTGATGTCACATGGACTGTTTTAATGATGTCCTTACTGCCTTTCTGGGCCTTGAATATGGTATTTCTGTTGCTGTCTATGCAGGGCCAGAAAACACTCAAATTTCATCAAAAATATCTTAATTTGCGTTCCAAAGATGGTCTTTCGAGTTTGGAGGGACATAAGGGTGATAATTAATGACAGAATTTTCATTTTTTGGGTGAACTAACCCTACAATAATAATAATAAAAATAAAAATGTACATCACTCTCCATTTTTTGGGACAAATAGGTTTTATATATTTAGCTGCCTTGACATTTTAGGAAGGGGGTCCCTTACAAGTGATATTTGTGGGACATCAAAAAGTTTTCTTATAAGGCTGTGTTGGGAGTGTGTCTGAACCTTCTCTCCCTAGTTCATTTGGACCCCCCCCCCCCCTTCTCTGTCTGTGTATCTCAGCATGAATCAGGTACGGGAGGTGCAGACGGGAGGGGTGGGGCACTGTAACGGATATTAAAATATTCCTCCGGTGTGGAGATAGCAGTGATCCGGGGAGCGATAGAGGGAGATAATGAAAAGAGGAACAAAAGTACTCCCCGCACGCTGAGTCTGACCCCCCCACCTCCTTCTCTACACCCCCCCCCACTCACACTCATTTACATAGTAATCACCCCGTGCTCTGCGAGAGGCCGGAGAGAGAGAGAGAGAGGAGTGATTTGTGAATGAGCGAAAGAAAGGAAGAGAGTGAGAATGTGTATATCTGGACAGGTACATTAATTCAATGTGAGAGTACACAAATTACGTGTGTGTGTGTGTGTTTGTCGAAGAGGTGGTTATAAATGTGATCGAGCCTGTGGGATGTGTGTGTGTGTGTGTGTGTGTGCTGCCAGCTTGTTTCCTGCCCTCCCTGATGAACAGATGAGGTTGTCTAGGCAACGTGATGAGACGTAGATATGCAAATGAGACGGGAGGGTGAGCTTGCATGCACACACTGCAGTATGAGCCTCTCATTTACACACACACACACACACACATATCCTGCTGATACTGCAGCACAACCTCACACATGCACAGATTAAAAATACACTCGACACAAATAGACAAAATGGTGAAATAAACACTGATTTATACTTAGGATCGAGAAATATATATATATATATATACACACACACAATCTAAAATCCACACATACTGTGCCCACACCTATATGAAATAAAGCAAATACACAAATATTCACTTTCGTCTGATTCAACGAACACACAAATGCAAGCATGCCTTCTTTTGTAAACAAAAATACTCAACCAAGCATCACCAACACCAAAATCAATGTTTAAAACAAATTACCCCTTTTTGTCTCACCGGTTGGCCTGATCCAGGGCTGGAACAGTAAATTGTGTATTTTCGGATGATACCATTGGGCTTTATAGGGGGAAGCCAGGAAACCACCACACTGGTGGCAGAGGATGGCACAGCTTTAATGCCCGCTGGAGGACCAGGATCTAAAAGAAAAAAAATAAAAATAGAAAAAAATAGAGTATGAAAACTAGATAAATGTATGACAGAGGCATTGTGGGATTTACCACATTTCCCAGTGACCAAAAGGTAAAACGTATACGTAAAATGCTTTTAGGAAATGTAGTAACGATTTTGAGTAGTGCTGTCAAACGATTAATCTTGATTAATTGTAAACGTTTTTGCATATATGCGTATGTACTGTTTATATTTATGTATATATATATATATATATATATATATATATATATATATATATATATATATATATATAAATACACACACAAAGTATATATTCAAAAATATTTACATGTATATATTTGTACTCATATAATTAACATATATATTTAATATCTAAAAATAATATTTTTTTTCTGAAATATATGCATGTGTGTGTATTTATATATACATATACACAACAAACATACAAACCAAAACTTTTATATTGGTTGCAATTAATCGCAATTAATCATTTGACAACACTAACTTTTAGTTGAATAATCATTCGGAGGACACATTAGCATGGCCAAAAATGCGACCACATTGTTTTATCTTTTCATTAAATTGCAAAGAATATTTGCCGACCACTAAGTTTTGAGCTTTTGGTCAAAAGATCTGCTGCCGTTACAGAAAACTATGAATTGGTGGCACTCACAACAAATTTGCTAAGCAACATTAAACAACAGAAGATTAATATAGAACTGGCTTCCTTATCTCTGTAGAGTGGCCATATGCGCCGTTCATACGGGACACGTCCCGGACAGGATTTTTATATTACCTAAAACATCCAGAGCAGCTTGACCAATAACATGCAGGTATTGTACATAATCGACCAATCGTGGGGTTGCGTGTGAGAAGGTGAAATCTAGAGCAATGTTAAGCAATGTTTGTTCGTTTGATTGACTTGAACCTTTTGTGGGAGACCAAGGCTTTTTTTATTGCAGGATTGGCTCGAAATCCATTGAAACACCATCACACTTATGCCATTTTAGAAATAACCATCTAACTTTTGTGTGTCTACAATATTCAGGAAGACGTGGAGATTTAAGGAGGATTTGGGAAAAAAAATCATCATCATCATTGCTAGGGTTTAATCTAATGGGTCAATCCATGAGGGGGTTCAGGTCTTAAAATATGGTGACACAAACTGTTGTGATATTTTGTGGTATTAATGATGATTTAACAGCATGATTCCTTACTAGGAGCAGAAGGAAAATGGTCAAAACTATTGACCAAAAGTTCTGGTAGTGACACTATTGTGGTAGCCCCACTGACAAAGCGCATCACACAAATCTGTATACTCCTAAATCTAAATTCAATTAAATGAAAATGCATCTCTCTCACTCTCCAGCACCAAAACACCCCTTATTTCCCTCAACCCCTCTCAACCCCACCAAGGAAAAGAGGAGAGACAGAAAATGCATCTCTCTCACTCTCCAGCACCAAAACACCCCTTATTTCCCTCAACCCCTCTCAACCCCACCAAGGAAAAGAGGAGAGACAGATATCGCCCTAATCCTATCCCAACCAGTGTAAGCCCAAAATTAATGTCAGCTAATCCACAAAGAATAAATCCTCCTTGTGTTGGATGTTGGATCTGCTTTGAGACACATACCCAGAACCCCCCTCCTTCAGCGCCTTAATTCTCATTAAGTGTGCTAATACTATATAAGAGCCTAAATGTTGCCACAGTGACCGTATCCAGCAATCAAGCAATCCAGCATCATTCTAGACCTGGACCATGGCATGCAGCATTTGCCTCCAGCTAATGTGGTTTTGTGGCAAGATTTTATATCTGACAACCCCCCATCCCACCCACCCACCCAGACCTCATACACACAACACCCTTGAGCTTGAACAGAGTCTGGGTAAAGGAGAAGTGGCTTGCACATAATGTGGCTGTATGCTTGAATATGGGTCCACCACTGGCTGGGTTGAAATCTCATCGGAGGGTCACAATTATCTGTTATATAGATACATTTAGGTATATTTGTGGTCCAAAACCTAGTGAGCTGCCCATTAAAGGGATCCTAAATATGCTCATTAGAAAGTAACATTAATTTGTCCTTAAAGTCCCCTCAAAGGGCCACATTCTAAGACAAAATCATTCATAAAGGCAGTGGCAGTCCCAGAATGAACTACAATGCTGCAAGCTCAGGAAATATTATATATATATATATATATATATATATATATATATATATATATATATATATATATATATATATATATATATATATATATATATATATATATATCAATATTTTATTCAGCAAGAATGAATTAAATTGGGTAATTAAAAGGTGGCAGTAAAAATTTATATTAATGTTACGAAAGATTTAAATGTAAAAAATATATATTTTGAATCATAATATTCAAAATATTTGGATATTTTAAAATATTCAAATATCCTGCAAAAATATTTGGATCAAATATTTGCAACCTTGTTGAGCATAATATACTTATATCAAAATAATTAAAACGTCCCCCCAATCACAACAATTAAAATGTTAATGGACCTATATATAAATCTGAAAATTATCAATATAAGACCAATAAGATTTTAGCTTATCAGCATGCTAACATTAAACTCTGTTGGATCAAATTATGAGTCAAGACTTTTGTGGGCTGCATGAGAGAATTTACAGATGCCTTAGAAGTCAACTTGGGAACGGACAACAAGCTACATTCCCTATGTAGTGAACAGAGAACAAACCAGCTTACTATGTTTAGAATAAATGCTGCATTTTATTTTATTTTTTCTGCAAATAACTTGACATTCAATCAGTGGTCATGTGTACATGTGTGATGCGTGAACTTACGGTCTTCTCTGGTCTGTATGTAGAGTACGTTGCTGCGGACGCCATCTCCTGCCTGTGTGTAGGCAAGAACCTGAATGCTGTAGTTTGTGAACTTCTCCAAACCCTTCAGCTCCACCTGCTCACGAATGGTAGTGATGTTCTGCATCTCTCCCCATTCTGAGAGACGTGAAAAAATTGTAATGACTCTCCTTTTTTATTGCATTTTCATTTACTTCCTAATAACAGCACACAATTTGAACACATGAGGGAACACAGGAGAACCATGTTTTCACATTCCACTTACAAAAAAAGTACCGTGGTATTATGCAGAGGGATACTAAAATAGTCTGTTTCGCTGGACAAAGGGTTACTTGTCAGTGCTATAGCTATATTTAGCAGACAATGATATTTATGTCCAAATGCAAAACAAACAAAAAGTTAAAAGTTTTCCCATGGCTCTTCGGAGATGTTAAAATATTATTTATTTTTGGACATACACCATGGTAACAGCATGCTTTTTTGAAGAACCTTAAATCCTACTAAATACAATGCAGTAGGTACATATCAAAATATCATACAGTAGTTTTACCATCTGATATCGTTACTGTGCCAAGGTGCTGCCAAAGTAATTTTTTTTGTAAGTGACATAGCCGAATAAACACAAAAAGACCCATAGACTTGACTTTTACTCTCAATTCTGTTTGGTATAAATAATATACCCTTACCTTGTCATTACTTTCGCAATATTCAGAACATTTATGAACCATTTTTACATTTTTACAAGTTTTCTGTTTTTTAAGCTAATTTTATTTAGTAAACTTGTAAACAGTAAATACTCACTTTATATATTTATAAAAGACCACAACAACACACACACACACACACACACACACACACACACACATATGCCTGTCCCCCCACAAATATACACTCTGTGGGTTGGACTGGCCAGGATACATGGGCGGGCAGTAGGGGGCGCTCTACAGGGAGTGGGTCTATTGAGGGAGTAACAGTAATAGCGTATAATTACTCTGATTGAGCCTAAGGTTCTGGCCCCCACAGCACCCACCTCCATCGGGGTAGAGGGACCAGAACACCACACGGTAGCCCTTCAAAACCCCATTCAGGGTCATCCTTGGGGGCTCGGACCACGTGATCACCGCCTCGTCTGATGTCACCGTAATGGCCCGTACATTCTGGGGCGGCTGGCTAGGAACTGCGAGAGAAAAACGAGAGACGGTCACATAAAAGCAAAGGAAGCGGCAGGAAAATAATTCAGGCGCCAATGGAAACAAGATACAATAGGTGAAGTGGAAACCAAAAATTGCAGTGGAAGAGCACAATTACATTGATATAGTAAAATGACAGTAATATACTGCAATTGGAGCACTTGGTATGGCCCGAGAGCATCAACAACCTTGTAACTACACTCAAAATGGACAGAACAATCACATCCCAAAGCTAAAGAGAGAAGTGAAACGTTCCTGTTATCTCGATCTTGAGCTGTTTCACCTACTAAATGTGTTAGATTTTTTTTTTTCCGGATACGCCGCAAATGTGGCAGTGGTGATGTGCCAAATTGCATCTCTGAATAAATAATAGCACTATTGAGGGGACACAGAGCCTGTCTGTGTTACTTGCTGGGAGGGAAAAAAGCATGTGCGGGCGGCAGGATGAAAGGAGGAATAGAGGAGGGATGAAGCTGGCTTGGCTCTATGAGGGAGCAGCTGCAGCTGGCGCAGGAAAGAAGGAGTGAGTAAAGGAGATGGTGTGAGGAGGGAGGGAGGGAGGGAGAGCAGAGGAGAAATGATGGTATTTGTTTGAAGAGGCCTTAGGGTCTGACTCTGTCTGGCCCTGGTGGACCACACTAAAACTGCCATTTAGAGTAGAACGGCTTGACAGAACGCTCACGAGCACAACTCTCAATAAATCTTCAACACTGCCCACAAAACCCAAGCTCTCATGTGCTGTCTGGATCTGACACATAGAACAGGTATATTGGCATCTTGCTTCCCCCAGCCAAAATTACTTATTCACCCATGTGTCATTTCAAACAAGCTTGACTTTATGTCTTCCATAAAAGTTTTTTTTTTTTTTTTTTTTTTTTTTGTGAAGAATATCCTGGCTGTTTTGTCATTATAGTGAAAGTGTAATGTGAGTTGCCTGTATAATTTGTGCACTATATGTCTTCTGTCTAACAGTAGGCTTACTGAACAGTATGCGACAAACAGACAAAATTCAAGTCATAATGCACTGAAATTCTTGACATCCAACCCAAGTCATCTTGGCTCATTCATGAGAAAAGTAGCCATGTCTGATTCATGAACAAATCATTTGTTTGAGTCAGATCTTTTCAATGAATCATTCCAAAGAGGCCCCTGTGAAGCAAATTAAACCATCCATCTTTGGACCACTTTTCAATGATGCCCAGATAGATCAAACTGACATCATAGACCTGGCAGTGATGAAAGCCGCATGTGGTGTTGCTTCACGCCACCTACATTTGGGACAAAAAGTTGCTTGAACACACTGCAAAGACTATAGCTAACAGCCAACTTAGTTTATATGTTCTACACCTGCATGAGAGGAAATAACTCTCTGTACCAGCATGTAGAAGTAGTCTGTTTTTGTCATTCAAAAAGGAAAACTGGAAGAGCTAGGAAGGGTCTTCTGTGTTTGCCCTCTTGACTTTGTGTAATCACATCCCTTTTTTCATTTCTTGTGAAATCACATCAGTGTGATCTCTCTTGCCAATGGACTTCACTGCTGATTCAGTATTCTCAGTCATTCCAAATAGAGGCAACAGTGCATAACACACCACAAAAACAAGAATGACAACAACTTGACAACATCATTGGTCATTGGTTCATTTTTACTCTAGGTCAACTTTTGACCATTTTTTTCCAATTTAAACTGCATCAACAGTCACCAACCAACAGCAACAGACATGTTTGACTGGTGTCATTTAATCACGGTGTTGCCCCACGCCAGTGCTTGTTTTTGATGATTGGACATTTTGAACCTTGTTTGTCAGGTCTTGGAATGTCTGAGAAGTGATGTACTGCAATCTGTTGACTGTCTGCATTGCTCTGGGTCTGTCAGTGCAGTGTGAATTAGCCTTTAAAGAAGATGCAAGTGAAAACACATTCAAGTTGTAAATCGTTCTAGCTGGTCAGAAGTGGTCTGGATTGTCAACTGGTTGGATTACCAGGAAGTAGTAGTTTTTAATCTAATTTCTTTTTAGGATATTAGGGTTAGAAGAAAAGCTAAAACTTGATAAGAACACCACTGATGGAGGTAAAAACAAAGGCATCTAGAAAAAAAAAATGGAAGAGCTCAACAGTTGCACAAAAAGAACCCAGGAGCTTTCCAAAAATAAGAATGGAGAAGAAAGGCAGTGGGACAGAAGTGGGCGGAGGGGTGGAAGGGGAAGTTGGGAGATGGAGGGAGAGATAAATGAAAGGTGTTTTGAGAGCGAGTGAGAGAGGAGTGGGAGCTGAGAGTAGGGGAGTTGAAAGCCAGAGAGAGGGATCTGGAGGAAAGATGAAAAGAGAGAGGGGGAGACAATGCGCTCAGCTGCAGATAATTAGACTGGGAGGAAAAGCAGTGGATCAGGGAGAGGGGCCTCGGCAGACAGGCTAATTATAATTATTTTTTCCTATGCTTGTTGTTATTACTATTATCCTTAACAGCATCAATATCACTGAAAGTGACACACATGTGGATGAGGGCCATGGGCCAGAGTTGCCCTGTACTCACAACTCACAAAAAAGATAAATCCTCAGAGCATGATGGCTAGATAGATAGATAGTGTATTTTATTACCATCCTCAAGTGTTGTGGCATTGATCTCAGAGCTGGAAGGTCCTGTTCCGGCTCGGTTGAATGCCTGGACCACCACACCATACTGAGCAAACTTCTTCAAGTTATCCAGGGTGTACACCTCACTGTCACCTGTGGCTTTCATCTCCACTATACTGTACTGTCCATTACTGCCCGGTCCATTCTCCCTATAACCAATCTGATAGCCACGGATCACTCCATTCTGTAGCTCTTTCTTAGGTGCCTAAGTGGAGTGAAAAGAAAATGACATATAGTATGAAGTGAATCTAAAACTCTAAAGCCTATGTCTTCAACCCTGCTTGTGGTGGGGGGCAACCTTCTTCAGCAAACCTGGCCTGTGATTTTTTCAAGTGATCCTGAAGACCTCAATTAGCTGGTTCTGCTGTTTTTGATTAGGGTCATAGCTAAACTCTGAAGGACAGTAGGTCCCAATGAGCAGGGTTGAAGACACTGGGTCTAAAGTCCAAAGAATAGCAAGTTTAGGAGTCACAGACATACCTTCCAGGTGACACGGATACTTTGAGAGGTCATTGGCTGTAAAATCACATCCATGGGTGGCCCATCAGGAGCTGTTAAAAGAGAATCACATCATATAAGAAGAATATTAAAGGAATAAAAAATGTTGTCACCTCGAAGTCATATCAAACCTGCATGACTTTCTTTTTTTCTGTGAGACACAATAGGAGACATTTTGAATGATATCCTTTTCGGTACAATGACAGGGGACCAGTACTTTTAAGCTTAGGAAAGGGTATAAAAGCACCATAAAAGAATAATACAAGTGCCCTATATTATTCAAGTGCTATATTCCAATTATTTTAATTCCTATGATAGATGGTGTGAGAAACAGACTCAAATGTACTGATAATCTCACCCTTCCAGTGAACTTTCAATCATTGTGATCAAAACATTGAGTCAGTGAGAACTCGAAACCAGATCAGTACATTACTGTGGTAAAGAGTGACCAGGAAATTATTCAAAAATTAACATCTTGTGTTCCACAGAAAAGAAGTAAGTACAGGTATGGAACTTCATGAGGGTGAGCAGATGATGCCAGATCAGGGGTGGAAGACGTACGTGCTTCCTCTGTGCTGATGGTCAGCTCTTTGCTGGCTTGACTGCGTCCAATCTTGTTGTAGGAGTACATGCGAATGCTGTACACGGACGCCGGGTGGAGCTCCACTATATTGGCCTGGTTGTTAGTGGGGGAGATCTTACGTGTGGCATGTTTCAGCTCCCACGGGTCTACAACAAGGACAAAACAACACGGATACATTACTACATCACACTTCCACCCAGGCTGTTCTGGAACATTGTGTTAGGACTGTTTACAGTTCAAATCATACGGATTGGAAAAACCAGCGATGCACTGAAAACTAGGACGAACATAGATGTACAAACAGCAAATAAGGCAATACACCCAAGTCGCAATGCTGCTGAAATCCGTTCACATCCCATTCATCTTCTCGCAGCCAGAGCTTGTTCGCTACATATTCTTCTGACAACAAATACATTTTTAATACACCCTCACAATGTAATTCATCCAAGCTTGAAATGGAAACAAAGCAATGCCGCACCGGATTTGTTCTTGTACTCTATGTCGTAACTGGTGATGATACTGTTGCCGTCGAACCGTTGCGTCCACCTCAGGTTCATGCTTCGATCTTTGACCTCTCGAACCTCCAGCTCTGGGGGGTCAGGGGGTTCTGCCAACAAAACAAGTGGAAATAGTCTTCAAACAGACGGAGAAGATTGAGACAGAGAGAGAGGCTGAAGAGTAAGAGGTGGCTTGGGGCCAGGAGGTAAATTATTGATTTTGTGTCTCTAGATAAAGAGTATCATGTAAGATGTGAGCGTGTTGTTCATGGCTGATTGTCTTGCCTTGCACCGTCAGCTGGATGAGCCCTCGGCCCTCGCCGTATGAGTTGATGGCGTGGCAGGAGAAAAAGACGGAATCCCCTCGCTCTGCTGGCTTCAGCTGCAGAAAGAGAGAGAAACTTGTTTTTCTTTTATCCTCATTTTGAGGTCCACGTCATGTATTGCTGTACAATGTACAAGTGTCAATTGGACAAAAGTACATAGTTTGGCATTAAGTTAGGAATGCTGGATGACTGACTGTATTCACTACTATGTTATGATTGGAATAATTATGTAAATGAGTTTGTCTTCGTCCTTATTTAATAACATAACAAAATCAAACATGAATAAATAAATACAAACAAACAAATAAAACTAAATAGGAATTACATAATGAATGAATGAATTATATATAAATAAATGCTCCATGATCTTCTCAGGTCAGAATATCAAATAAAGTAAACAAACAAGCTAACCACATGACCAAAAATAAAAGTTGATAAAAGAAAAGGTAAAAGTGTATACTACTGTAAACCTTTTTGGAAACATTTAGGCAAGCCTATGCCTTTATTCAACATTTATTGAACTCCTTCACTGACAACACACATATACTGTATGTGTGTGTGTGTGTGTGTGTGTGCACATGTATCTCACCTTTAGTGTGGAAATAACTTCATCGCTTTTCTCGTTGGAATTGGTAGTGATGGAGTACCGAGGGTTACGATCAGGGTCAATAACGGTGTCACCTCGCTCCCAGCGGATGATGATGGGGTACTCGCCCCGGGCAGTACAGTTTAACTCCTTGTTCTGCCCCTTTATGGCCATGGTAGTGTTTGGGTGGGAAGTGATCATAGCTGGAACTGCACACAAATAAATTATAGCAGGACAGGAAGTGAATATATGTGAAGGAAAAAATGAATAAAAAAAAAAGGCAGAGGTCAGTGTGATTTTATCCTGACACCTGCCGTTCTTGTGACACGGGGCAGTGAGCGTTAGCGTGCCTCGCTTCAACTCCTCAATCACTTTTTCACACTCTCTCGCTTGCTCATTCCCCCTGAGTAACTCTTCTCTAGCGCTGCGCCACACACACACACACACACAATATCGATCTGAAGAGGGTTCCACTGTTTTGTTTTCATCACTTATTCATTCCCTCCCTTCCAACGAGTGAAACGGATAGAATTGAGGGAGGCAGAACAGAGGAACGATTCAATCAATAACACCAACACTGAATCAGACAACGCGAGAGACAGCAAAAAGGAGACAGATCTCCTGTTAAAAAAAAGAAAAAAATAGTAGGATGCTGTAAACAGAGCCAAATGATATCCACAGGCTTTGCATGAAAATTTAAAACCATGCTCTTCTAACTCTTGTTGAATAACACCACATAACTTACATTTATCCTAGCAATTCTACCTATTACTGCTCTGAGGTTACAAACACAAATCCATTTATTTTATTTTTTACTTAAGAACACTACATTACTTTTGAGAAAAAAAAAAAAAATGTAATGTAGAAATATAAATATAAATTGTCAGCAGCCTAATGCCATAAAATCTCATTCTCAGTAAGTAAATAGAATGGTAGTAGTTATCATACTAAGTGATTTATATGGGTCATTCTTATTTATGGTTTCATGCCATTGATGATAATTAGATATATTTTAACAGTTTGACACGTGTCAAGTACAATTATAAGCATATATTTCTAGCATTTTATTTTTGGAAACTATCATTTTAATTACAGTAATAATTATATTTTAAGCATTACAGGACATTAATTAGAATGAGATCCACTTGCATTACATTAATGAGAAATTGAGGTGAAAATATAAAATAAAAGTAAAATACTTCCTCTTTTTCAAATACAGTATTGTTCAAAATAATAGCAGTACAATTTGACTAACCAGAATAATCAAGGTTTTTCGTATATTTTTTTATTGCTACGTGGCAAACAAGTTACCAGTAGGTTCAGTAGATTCTCAGAAAACAAATGAGACCCAGCATTCATGATATGCATGCTCTTAAGGCTGTGCAATTGGGCAATTAGTTGAATTAGTTGAAAGGGGTGTGTTCAAAAAAATAGCAGTGTGGCATTCAATCACTGAGGTCATCAATTTTGTGAAGAAACAGGTGTGAATCAGGTGGCCCCTATTTAAGGATGAAGCCAACACTTGTTGAACATGCATTTGAAAGCTGAGGAAAATGGGTCGTTCAAGACATTGTTCAGAAGAACAGCGTACTTTGATAAAAAAGTTGATTAGAGAGGGGAAAACCTATAGAGAGGTGCAAAAAATGATAGGCTGTTCAGCTAAAATGATCTCCAATGCCTTAAAATGGAGAGCAAAACCAGAGAGACGTGGAAGAAAACGGAAGACAACCATCAAAATGGATAGAAGAATAACCAGAATGGCAAAGGCTCAGCCAATGAACACCTCCAGGATGATCAAAGACAGTCTGGAGTTACCTGTAAGTACTGTGACAGTTAGAAGACGTCTGTGTGAAGCTAATCTATTTTCAAGAATCCCCCGCAAAGTCCCTCTGTTAAAAAAAAAAGGCATGTGCAGAAGAGGTTACAATTTGCCAAAGAACACATCAACTGGCCTAAAGAGAAATGGAGGAACATTTTGAGGACTGATGAGAGTAAAATTGTTCTTTTTGGGTCCAAGGGCCACAGGCAGTTTGTGAGACGACTCCCAAACTCTGAATTCAAGCCACAGTACACAGTGAAGACAGTGAAGCATGGAGGTGCAAGCATCATGATATGGGCATGTTTCTCCTACTATGGTGTTGGGCCTATTTATCGCATACCAGGGATCATGGATCAGTTTGCATATGTTAAAATACTTGAAGAGGTCATGTTGCCCTATGCTGAAGAGGACATGCCCTTGAAATGGTTGTTTCAACAAGACAATGACCCAAAACACACCAGTAAACAGCAAAGTCTTGGTTCCAAACCAACAAAATTAATGTTATGGAGTGGCCAGCCCAATCTCCAGACCTTAATCCAATTGAGAACTTGTGGGGTGATATCAAAAATGCTGTTTCTGAAGCAAAACCAAGAAATGTGAATGAATTGTGGAATGTTGTTAAAGAATCATGGAGTGGAATAACAGCTGAGAGGTGCCACAAGTTGGTTGACTCCATGCCACACAGATGTCAAGCAGTTTTAAAAAACTGTGGTCATACAACTAAATATTAGTTTAGTGATTCACAGGATTGCTAAATCCCAGAAAAAAAAAAAAATGTTTGTACAAAATATTTTTGAGTTTGTACAGTCAAAGGTAGACACTGCTATTTTTTTGAACACACCCCTTTCAACTAATTGCCCAATTGCACAGCCTTAAGAGCGTGCATATCATGAATGCTGGGTCTTGTTTGTTTTCTGACAATCTACTGAACCTACTGGTAACTTGTTTGCCACGTAGCAATAAAAAATATACTAAAAACCTTGATTATTCTGGTTAGTCACATTGTACTGCTATTATTTTGAACAATACTGTACATTTCATAGCACATTTCTTAAGATTGAACTGGGTAGGATGTTAATGAATACACTGGTGGATGTGGTTTGTTTAAATGTGGTCAGGACTGTAACTCAGGCCTAGGGCAGTGTTGCGTGGAAGGGAGTTTTCTGCACTCTACATTATGTAAAGGATCAATAATATGGATTTAGACAGAACAGATTGTGTGTCCGATTTAACGATCAGTCATGAGATGACCTTACGGATTCGTTGTAATGTTCTATTAATCTAAACGAGCTGGTTACACTTGAATCTGTTGTTTTGGTACTCTTATTGAGAGCTGTTTACACACACACACACATGCAAGCAGTTACTAGTGGCAATTCTAGCTACTATATAAAAAAAGTCAAAGGCTTCTTGACTGATATATCATAAGCTGGGTCATTAGTTTGATTGACAAAGTATGACAGGTGCAGGTGTGTGTGTGCCTGTGTGTGTGTGTGTGCAGAGGTGGTTTATGTTGTGTGTGAGTGTGTGTCTACTCAAGCGTCTCGAACCCCCTTCCCGCAGGCATCAGTCTGAGACGTGAAAGCCCATCTGAGGGCCATTCTTAAACCAAGACCTCAAACAGACACCATCGCAAACCATCCCAAAGGCTGCAGGTCAGATCACTTCCAAGAAATCCTCAAATCTACCGTGACTGGAATTCAAAAATATGGCTTTATTTGTATGTCATGGT